>NW_027185764.1:191463-284192 GCF_028583685.1 Petaurus breviceps papuanus
TGTGTGTGTGTGTGTGTGTGTGTGTGTGTGTGTGTGTGTGTGTGTGTAAAGAGAGAGATCCCCTCAGACAGAGAGGAGAGGAAGAGGATAGAGGAGTTCTTGAATATATACTTGTTAGATGAGCTTGCATTCAACATTGAAGGTCCAACCCTCCAACTTCCCAGATTCATAAGTATTTGTTTTCATACTTTATAGTGTTTCTTGTGCTTGTCATCAATTCTTTTTTAACAAAGATACAAGTGTACTCCTTCACTCTGCCTCACAGAATCTCCAGTTTTCTTAGAGGCTCAGGTCAGAGGCCAACTCTTACCAGAGTTCTTTTCTGAAATCATTCCCCTCATTCCTCTGTTGTTAACTTATACTATCTGTGTACCTGTTGTAGGCCCCGGCAGAATGTAAGCCCTTTGAGGACAGATAATGTTTCACTTTAGTCTTTGTATTCCCAAAGAGTTGTTCCTGTAGCCGTTACTTAATGAATGTTTAATTGAATTAGCAATTTATTTGAGTATAATTTAGTGATACCATTTTCAGGCCAAATGTAAAATGTATCCTTATGTTAAGCAATTGTTCCATATTCTACTGACTAACACATAATTGACATTTACAGTAAGACATAATTTGGCATCCACAGAGATGCATTAAAAACCAAAATTTAATGTCAGGCCGATGGGCAAGTAGTTCATAAAAAAGGTAAACCTTAATCACTATGGCCTATTATATGGAGATGTGGCTTTATTTCATACATTCTGTTCCCTTTCTAAGTTAAATAAAAAGAGTCTAATCCTGCTGCTTTGAAATAAAGCAAATCACCAGGAACAGGAAGGCTGTCTGCATGCTATCAGGAGAATACAACATACTGACTGCCCTCTATTTAAACAGATCTGTGTGGTGCAATTTTCATATGTGTGCTTCTGTTCAGTGTTCAGCCCATGGTTTTTTCCATATATGGGTAGATATAGACATTCCAGCCTCCCAAAGAGAGGCCACATAGCCAAACGGATACAGAATTGACCAGAAATCTGGCAATTTGTATTTTTTATCTCGACTATACCAGACCTTCTATCACTTATGTTTAAAAAGGTTTTGAGAACCTGAATGTGTCTCCCTTACAAGATACAGTACCATAGCAGATTGCTTGACTTGTAATGTTAAACAAAAACAAAACAAACAAAAACCCTGAACCCCATCTTGGTGATATGACTTTAGGAATACACCCCCTATGGACCCACATCTCCGGTGCATCTTCCTCTTGCAGTAATTCATCATGCTAGCATCATATGCTTGACTCAGGTCTGTTGGGTAAAACATAAACTTCTTTACCCCTTTCTTTTCATTTGCACAATTATGACCTTTTTACTACCTTCTCTGATCCCATAAGGTTCTTTTCCTTCTCTTATGTCCTATGATACTTAGGCACAGCAGTACAGATGTCTAGCCCCCAATTATTCACTAATTATGCATTTATGATGTCTTCTCAGATTAAAAATTTTCTGAAGACAAGAAGAATGTCTTGAACATTGTTTATGTCCTTTCTGTCGCCTTCTTCATCCAAGAGGATCTTTATGGTTTGCAAACTATCATATATATGTTATTTCATTGAATCCTCACGGCAATCCTGTGAGGTAGGCACTATTATTAATCTTATGTATTAGGACACTGAGTCATAGAGATGTAAAATAAGTTTTCTAAACAAGATTTGACCCCCAGTGTTCCCGACTTTTGGTCAGGAATGCCTTATTATGGAATGGAGCTGACCTGGTCTGAAGGCTGGGTCAAGACAGCACAAGATCAGGCAGGTCCTATCTACTAGGTGCCCAGTGTGAATCAATGCTTTTATTTTTTTTAATTCCAGTATGAAAACAGACATCATCATGTCTAATTTGCTTTTGCCAGGCCTGTGACTTCATTGGTATGGGCAACTTACAGTGAAGAATTTCTCTCTTCTACTGCAGGTCTATACATTATTCACATTTTATAGTCTCAGAGAATTTCCAGAAACACTAGCAATTAAGTGCATTTCTCAAGGTAACAAAGTCAGTATGTGGCTCTTCATGACTCTGAGGATAGCTCTTAATTTTATAGCCATGCTACTTCTCTTGTAAGTGATACTGGTATCTCAATGTGTAATGCATATTTGCACACAGGCCCAGGTGCCCAGGATGCCATGTTTATGTTTGGGGAAGCCCGTTGTCAGAAAGCTGCCACCAGATAATCTACATTTTGTTGCTGTTGTTTTCATGAAAACAGGCTACCCTTCTTCTCCTTTCAGGGCAGTCCCTTTCTCTCATTGGTGATTTCCTCCCAGAATCTCCATTTTGGTCAAGGACCCAGAACATTCATCCTTTATTCTTTGGACTTTACCTCCACACCACAATATGGATACCTTCCCCCCCATTTTCTTTTTACTTGTCACCTCCCACCATCAGGATATAATCTCCTATAAAAATTGTTTTTACATATAATTGTGGAAAAATTAAATATGAAATAATTTTTAAAATAAGAGTAAGCTCCTTGACAAATTGTTTTTATTTTTGCTTGTTTTTATAACTCCATCATAGTCCCTGACATATAGCGAGCACTTAATAAATATTTGTTGACATGTAGGGGTTGTGGTACAGGCGTCCATAGTGGTGAAATCTCAGATCTTCTGTAGTATTACAGTATTGACAACAGTTATACAAAACACATTAAATTAGATGTCTATGCACACAAAAATATATAACACATATATATGTGTTTATAACCAAACATTTCTTTAATTTGTCATTGGAGAGAGTACAATCATTTACTCCTCCATAAACACAAGTATATGTATGTATATTTTGTGTAATTTATTAGCACTCTATTCTTTCCAAGTTTCTTTAGTCGTGTTACATCTGTTTCCACCTTGAATATAGTTTATTCTAAACCCAGGATCCCTTTTTGCTTAGTTCCTTGAATGCTGCACTTCTGGTTGTATTCCCCTAGACTGAATTTCCCTAACCTGGCTACTCCCCAGGGAGTCTGTGTCCCCCGAGTGCCTGCCAATCTCACTCTCCCCAGATAGAAGCTTGACCACCCCTTCTTGGCGTGCTGTAAAGCATATCCTCTTGCTAGTCATTGACTTCTAATATTAGCTCACTTTTATGTAGCCCTTTACAATTTCAAAATTTCAATTCCCTTTGAAGAAGGGTACAGTAGGGAGAGTCCAGGCACTTGAAGTCACAATGACTGCCTTCGAGACCTGGGTTTCTCCTCAACCACTCTTTGCAGGAGGGAGTAGAAATATGATGGACCCAAAAGAGAGGAAACAATTTGCTTAAAGTCACAGAGCTAATAACAGGGCCTTGAACTCAGATCTTCTGATCCCAAGTCCAACAAACTATTCTTTTAATTTTTTTTATTTTGAATTTCATAATGACCCATCATTGCAACTGAAGGCATAAATTAAAACAGAGATGAGGATCTATCTATCTATCTATCTATCCATCCATCCATCTATCTATCTATCTATCTATCTATCTATCTATCTATCTAGAGAATTATGAACTCGTATATGTAAGCTTAACCAAGAAGTAGCAAATTATTTTTTTATACTTTCTCCATACTTTTCTATTTTTTCTCTGCAACTTTTAAAATACTTTACTGATACTTTCCCCTTCTCCCCCCCTCACCGTATCTTTTACTTCTTGCCAAATCATAACCCTCCTCTTCCTAGATACTGTAATAACACACACACACACACACACATACACACACACAGTCAAGATAAACCAACCAAAATGTTTGCCACATCTAAGGATGCAGGTATGGTTCTATGGTTCTAGTCAATCAAGTCTCTACCAAGAGGTAGAAGATATGTTTCACCATCGCATTTTAGAAATCAAAGTTCTGAATTCTTTCTGAGCTGCTTCCCTTCCCACTCTAGTGGTCAGTGCATACATTGTTCTCCTGGATCTTCTCACATTAATCTGTAGCAGTACTTCCAAGTCTCTCTATATTTTTCAGAATCTATTATATTCATTGTCTGTTCTGCTACATCATGGCAGGGAGGTGACCCTGGACTTCTCAGTATAATGCCAAAGGAGACAGACTCTGAAAGTTGTTAGCAACATGGAAAGACTTCAAGCTTGGGCAGCTACATCTGCTGTCCAGAGACCAGCCTGAATAAGCTCAGGGCCAGAATGCTGGATGGATTTTATTGGCCACAAAAACTAACAAAGGCAGTGCACCAAGGCAAAAAAGAGATGTGATCTGTATCATGTATGGTGTGCTTGAAGAAAATACAAATGGAAATGGAGAGGAAGCTGATGTTTCCCAGGGATCTCTTGCTATCTTGTTCCATAGTTAGAGATATTTTACAATGGGAATGAATATCTACCAACTGCACACTTGGTGGGCATCAAAGTGTGAAGGAACTGGATGATAATGCAATATTCTCTGGGAGGAACAAGAAAGCAGGCAAGTTTTACTGGATTATAATTTTATATATAAAATTATATCAAATATGGCCATTTAAAAAGAAAGTAGGTAGTTTATGAAAAGTTTTTTTTTTTTTACTATTTTCTTTTGCACCTGCTAAAAGCATTTCTTTTTGATGGGTACTTTAAATTCCATTGATTAATGCATTAAGTAAATATAGTCATGCTCTACTATTATAGTTTTCAATTAGTTGTGAATATAACCTGAAAGAACCACTAAAGTGAAAAGAAAAATTTATTTCCATATCTGCATCTACGATTAGTAATCTCCACTTGGTCTTCCCTTCCCCCAACTCCTAATTAAAATAACTACAGTATTTTGAATGGCAGCATATGGGCTTGTTGCTAGTTTTATTCTCCATACATATAAATTCCTAAAACCTGGTTTCATTATCTAAAGAATCAGTTCTAATATATTAGGTTTACAATGACTGAGTAATTGGACAAATTTGAACAGTTCAGAAAGTAATGAAGTTAACAGCATCTATCTTTACACATTTCTCTATAGAACTGTTGGGCAGAAAGTAAACTTCTGTGCTAAACAGTAATCATTAACTTTTTTCTCAATGAATTATTAAGACTGTTCTTTAAGGGTGAAAATTACAAGAGGAATTAATGTCAAGTGTACAGTTGCATTGCCTGAGGAATTTGATTGTAAAGTAATCCAGACCATTTGATTTTGTGCGTAATTTAAAATGTTAAATTTAGTAGTAAACAATAAGTATATAAAATAATAACTAGGACTTTTGACACTTGGGGTCAATTCACTTGGGGGGGAGAGAGAGACAGAGAAGGAGAGAGAGAGAGAAAGAGAGAGAGACAGAGAGAGAGAGAGAGAGAGAGAGACAGAGAGAGAGAGAGAGAGAGAGAGAGAGAGAGAGAGAGACAGAGAGACAGAGACAGAGACAGAGAGACAGAGACAGAGAGACAGAGAGAGAGAGAGTGAGTGTGGTAGTAATGTCATCTATCAGCCAGAGTTCAAAAAGACCACCTCCCATAGTGTTCACCCACATCACTGAAAACCTATGAAATTCCCCTTTAAAAGGGTGACATGGGTCCCCAGGCCAATGCTGGTATCCCTGTGGCAAGGTCCATAATACCTTATGCCACCAACCCCAAGGATGGAGCAGAGGTATAAGAAGACTGTGGGGTAGGAAGAAGTCAGACTCAGGAAAAAGGGCATATACTGATATGACCTAAGAGATAACTGAATGAACCTAGAGATAACTGAATGAACAGGGACAATCATAAAGTCAAATCTTAGAGTAATGGGGTGAGAACAGAACTCTGAGGTAGAGGCAAGGTAGGCCAAAGATTTCTAGGAGTATAACATATGTTCCACCCACAGGTATTAACACCTGGAGACAAAGCCATAGTTGCCTCACCCTAGTTACATATCTGATTAGTGTTCTTTATCACCAGAAACAGGCTTTTAAAAGCAAGACTTGTTAACAGATTCATATCAAGTAAGTCCCTTAACTATTTTTTTTGTTTTGTTTTTGCAGGGGGGAAGGTAGGGCAATTGGGGTTAAGTGACTTGCCCAAGGTCACATGGCTAGTAAGTGTTAAGTGTCTGAGGCCATATTTGAACTCAGGTCCTCCTGACTCCATGGCCTGTGCTCTATTCACTGAGCCACCTAGCCACCCCTCCTTGATTATTTTTGAAAGATCATAGAACTGGCTTCCATGTTTCCTGTTTTACAACTTGGACATGGCAATGCAAATTCCATTTGTGAAGCTAAAGTTCTTTTTGCCCCTAACTCAGACAGTATTTCTTTTTAATTTGATGTTGTCTCCTTAAGAATAGAGATTATTTTATTCTTCGGGTTTATATCCCTAGGGCATGCATGTGCTTAAAAATTGCCTATCGATTGATCCAGCAATACTCTTGGTAGGTCTACATCCCAAAGATATCAAAAAAGAAGGAAAAGGACCAATTTGTATAAAAATATTTGTAGCAGTACTTTTTTATGGTGGCTAAAAATTGGAAATCAAAGGGATGCCCATCAATTGGAGAATGGCTAGACAAGCTATGTTATATCATTGGAATGGAATATTATTGTGCTATAAGAAATGACAAGCAGGATGATTCCCTGGAAAGACTTACATGAACTGATGCAGAGTGAAGTGAGCAGGAACAGAAGAACATGATACACAGTAACAGCAATCTCATTCAATGAAGAATTGGGAACGATTGAGCTTTCTCAGCAGTACAATGATCCAAGATAATCCCAAAGGATTGATGACGAAGCATACTATCCACCTCCAGAGAAAGAACTGATACTGTTTGAATGCAGACTGAAGCATATTATTTTACTTTCTTTCATTTTTTGCCTTTTGAGCCTTCTTGCACAGAATGACTAAGTTGGAAATGTTTTACATAACTGCACATGTATAGCTTTAATCTGTTTGCTTACCATCTCAGGGATTGGGGAAGGGAGAGAGGGAGGGAAGGATAGAATTTGAAACTCAAAAGCTTTAAATAAAAATGTTTTTAAAAATAAAAAAAAATGCGTATTGAGTAATATTGTGCCAAAGAGATAGAATTGTTGCCTCAAACCAACCTGATATTCCCTCTTGGATCCTCCACTCTTTCATCCTTACAAGGACCATTATTTCATAAGAATAAGTTCCTTATGAGAATATTCCCTCTACAAATACTGTCTGGGAAGGAAGGAAATCTTTATCTACTCCCTTCTTCCCTACTACCCAGAAACATACTCCATATCAAACAAAACTCATTTAAGTCATCAATTCTGTTATGTATCTGTCTATCTACTTGTACGTGGTTGGTTGCATGCTATCGCCCCCACTGAATAGCAAATTCTTTGAGAAGAGGTGGAATATTTTGTTTGTTTTTTTGCCTTTGCCTTTCTGTCTGTGCCCAGCATTTCACATAGTACCTGGTATATAATGAATGTTTACCAGAAGTTTGTTGACTTATAAAATGCAGATCCGTGCTTGCTCTACAACTTGTGCTTTTTCTTTTCTTTCATTTTTTTAAGCAATCGGGGTTAAGTAACTTGCTCAAGGTTACATGGCCAGTTATTTCTGGATGTGGGGCTAAGTATCTGAGCCCGGATTTGATCCCCAGGACATCTTGACACTGGAGCCGGTGCTCTTACTTGCTGAGCTACCTGGCCGCCCCTAAGCAATTGGAGTTAAGTAACTTGCTCGAGGTTACGCGGCCAGGTGTTTCTGGGTGTGGGGCTAAGTATCTGAGCCCAGATTTGATCCCCAGGTCATCCTGACACTGGGGCCGGTGCTCTTACTCGCTGTGCTACCTGGCCGCCCTGAACTTGTGCCTTTTCTTAGAGAACTGCTTGACTTCTCTGAGAAATTTAATGACCTGCCCAGGGTCATATAACCAGCATGTAGCAGAAATGGGATTACATCTCTATCCAGAAGTAGAATTATATCTCTATCATGCTACTACCATGTTGCTTTTTCATGGATAGTTCTTTGTCAACTAAGTAACCTGCAACAGATGGTATTGCCTGGAAATTTAGGTTTAAGTGAATGGAACACTGTTTATAAATATACTGTTATAAAACATTAAGACCTAAAAATCTCTGACAAGACACTTTAAATAACTTCTGTTTAATCATCATAAAGTCATTATTTAAACTTTTAGATTGGTTTCTTAGGTTCCCTTAGACTTCGAGGCTCCTAAATATCTTTTCTCCCAGGATTCAACTTGCTAATAGATTGACAATGTAATAATTCCTGGGGGTCCTCACCTGCTTCTACATATCAACTTCCTTGCTTCTCTCTTTACCATTAAACTTCATTCTATGAAGAATCTTAAAGGTATTTTGTCTCTCAGATTACCTTAGTAACAGGCAAATATCCTGAGGAAATATCACATCTCTCTAGTTTAAAATAATATTGACAGCCAACTAAAAAGAATTTGTAAATCATAAAGTGCTAAATATATGTGTTGTTGTTATACTAACAATATTGTTATTATTACTCTAGGAAAGACTTTAGTAAATCTTCATGGGGTATGGCTCTGGGGGATGCTGAGCTCTAGAAAAAAATAAGACGGGACTGGCATAGATAGAGAAGGTAGGCATAAGACAAACTAAACTGCCTTCACTACTGTCAAAATTCAACTTTGTGACTGTTCTTTAGGATAATGCCTTTAGAGTTGCAAGTAACAAAAAAGGTAATCTAGTTTAATCTCTTTGCTTTACAGATGAGAAAATTAAGTCCAAATGAAGTAAGTTAACTGTCTCTGGTCACATGGGTGATAGAGCTGGTGATAGACCCCAAGGCCTCCGATTCCAATTCATTTTGCCATGCTTTTCCAGGCTGCTGTTCCAAGCCTTCTGCTGCTACCCATATATGGAAAGGGACCATCTGTGGTCATATATGACATACCCATATATGACAGTGACATCCCTGGTGGGCTTCCTAACTTTGAACAGGTGTGTCTAGATGGCGATGACTCTGTAGAGTGTGAGGAAAGCATTGCCCTTCTACTGATAGATTTGTCAATTCCAGCAACGGACACTTCAGTTCAGTTCAACAAGCACCTATCATGGGCTAGTGATAGTGTGGAAAATAGCACGAAGTGGGTTTTTTTATAGGCATTGCTTTTATGGATCTTATGTTATAATGAGATTATCAGAGCAGGTCCACATCATCTATTAAATCACAGCTAATGAAGGAGTGGCTGAATGGATCCTGTCAATTCAAGAAGAGACTCTGACTCATTTTAATCGCAGACATGGCATATCATATGGGTTATCTGACTTCTGCTGGATCTCCATTCCTTTGAAGGTATTTCCAGCAGTAGATGGTCAGACAAAACCAGCAAATATGCTTTGTCTATCAGATGACAGAAGGATATGAGTTACTTCAATGCAGAAGTCAGGGTGAAAGGAATATTTAAGTTAAAACATTACATTTCTTGAAACTATACCATGTAATTATGCTTCTGCAGACCAAAGTTTATTTTGAGAGTGTATATGAATTGATATTCCATGTGATCCACAGGAATTCTCATAGTTCCAGGAGACAGTAAAAGAGGCTCCCAAAATGTTTGGTAGACCCTCTGTCGTGAACTTATGGGGGTAAATGGAGGAGTCACACAGGATGGAAAGGCATGTCCAGGTTGCAATTTGCATTATTGGAGGTAACCTGTAAAGCAGCTGGATCATCAAACCATCTGGGCAAGTCCAAAAATCATATCAAAGTATATCAAAGCACATTCACTATTTGAAGTGATATGTTTTTAAATGTGCCCATTCTCATCAAATAAATAAAACTTAGCAGATAATTAAATAAATTAAATAATAAATAAAAAACTTAGCAGATAATTAAATTAAAGAGAACTAAGAGTTCTCTAACAATAGCAAGTAGTGGGATATGGAACATCACATGTGAAAATCTTGATTTTGCTTTCAACAGTTCAAAATGTTATTTGTTCTAGAATCTATTTCCCCAAGAATTCTGGCATGCTTAGGGACACAAAAGACTACATCGAATTTTCTAAACGTTCAATGTTACACAGATGAAATAGAGTGGTATGGAGGGAGCCACTACACTATCTATACCACTTAAGGATACTGCTCAAACCTAGAATATAAAGATATAAAGATAGATATATAAAATAAAAATATAAATATGTATATATAAATATTTTATAAAAAATATAAAAAGATATAAAGATCCTGAATCATTACTAGTTGTATTTGTGCAGAATTCTCTTGACTGCCTTATTTTATTAGAATGTCCCAAACAAACTATTTAAGTTTAATCATTTCTCAACCCCTCCCCCTCCAAAACAAAACAAAAAACCCTCAAAAACATATTGCCTGGTATAAGACGCACTTCACTGCAATCTTCTAATTTAACAACCTACAATTCTACTTTGCGTGTGTATTTCATAATTTAAACTAGAAGTTATGTAATTTTTTCATTCTATCCTTCAATGTTTTTCTTGGTTCTTCTTTCAGGGAACAAGTTTCTTTCCTGCTCTTGCCTGTTTTAACATATCCTAAGGCCAAAGCCACAAGAAAATGGCCCTGATTTTTCAAAGGCTATTGCAGAATAATGCAACCTCGTGAGGGGCTCTCTTCAGAAAGCTGGCTACATGTTCTCACAAAACTACCTATTAAGGCATGAGAGGGCTAGAAAAGCCCTCTCTTTTCTAAAGGGAGTACCCATGTGCATGAAATCATGGTTCCTTGAATTCTTTTAAGGCCAATGTGCAGAAATGGGCCCATCCATTTGCTGGCGTGCGGACCCATACACAAACTGGCAGATTAGACCTTCTAAGCACTGAGACTTAGTACCTGAAACAACTCCAATAAGTTTAATTTTAAATCATTATTTGATTGATTTCAATAGCGTTATATATTAGAAAGAATACTGGAAATTAATTTTAAAATACATGAGGCCTAATCTATCTTTGTTACTTTCTGATAGCCTGACTTGGGCTCTCATATTTTGAGGCTTCTATTTTTGATATCAACCCTCATACATTTCCTCTTCAAAATTTTATATGGATCTGGTAATTAAAGAGATGCACTAACATTCAAGTGGATTTAAACAAAAATACTCTGTAGTTATACATTATCATTTCACTTATAATTTTAGTTATTTATGAGATAGTCAATGAATCCTGGATCTATAGTGAAACTTTAATATTTTGGACACTTCTTATTCAGAGTTTGTATTGTCATAGTCTACTTTTACATTATGGGGGAAAGTTTAAGTTTGTTAACAGTACAAAGGGGTATTGTAACTAGTTAATCTCTAAACTCTATTTAAGACCTAAGTCAATATAAGTTTAAGTTATTTTTTAAAAGACAAAACATTTAGTAAAGTTAAAGAGAAAAGGACACAAACTTTTCTATTAATGTGCATTTAAAAATTTTTTTTACTTCAATAGGTGTTGAACATATGAATATATATGCATATATATATTCAGGTATATACGTAAGTACTCATTTTTAAGCCATGAACCAAACCTCTTTGTACGTGGTCAGTTTCTTTTTTGCTAACTCACAGAGATGAGCAAATAAATTCTCAAATGAACCATCTTCTTAAAGTCAAGGAGGAGAATACAAGTATGGGATATGATAAGAAATCACATCATTTAAAACAATTATCAATAATAAAGTTACCGTGAAGCTGTCTATAGGGAACTATGGTCTGTGGCATTTTTGACATTTCTTAGTCCTTTGTGAGTTATCAGTGTAGGAGCCAATCTTGCAGTCAAAATACCTACATTTAAATGTTATGCTTGCTACCTGTGTGCCCCAGGCAAGTCATTAATCCTGGGTCTCAATTTTTTCATCTGTAAAACTCAGGGTGCTAGACTAGATAATCTCTGTAGTTCATATACCAAGTTAATTTTTTTAAATGAAAAGTAGATTTGACTAGTTTGTAAACTGAGGATTAAGAGAAAAGTAAACTGTCACTAGATAAATGGGAAATCAGATGAGAAAACTTACCTTATCCCCTTCTTCCACCTCACAAATTTTTTCTTCATTTGCAGGATTAAAGACTGGGAATTTTTTGCCACTTGATGAATTATGCCATTCATTGTTTATAAATAT
Organism: Petaurus breviceps papuanus; assembly: GCF_028583685.1. NCBI lineage: Eukaryota > Metazoa > Chordata > Mammalia > Diprotodontia > Petauridae > Petaurus > Petaurus breviceps. The sequence goes on from NW_027185764.1 coordinate 203,495, forward strand.
CTTGAGAAATATAAAAAGAAATTGAAGTCATATACATAGTTCAGGACACTTGGAAACAATTTTTCCACAATAATTAATGTTGGAACATCAGTAGAGACTCTTATTTATACTTCTTAATGGTACCATTTCCCCACAAAAACCCTAAATTGTAAAGGTCATACTGTGTAGGAGATTGCCATTCAAGTACAGGTTGGATTAGATGATTCATTATAACTCGTCTAATTGTTAAGATTCTGTGATTCTACAAATAATCTCCTGCCCCCAGGTTATTTTAGCTACTTTTAAGATAATATGAAGCATAGTGTACAATCTGAAAATGTCACTGGGAATGAAGGCCACCTCCGCAACAGTGCATTCAAGGGAAGCATCCAAGGGAATGATTTCACCCAAAAGAGCCAATCTGATGCAAGAGTTGCGTTTTGTAGAGTTAATTGTCTCAATTTTCCACTTCAGTTTGTGTACTTAATCATAGCATTAGTTGATTTGGTATTATAAAATAGTTCTGCACTTTAGTGAGCTTTAGAACAACAACGAAAACATGCAATTTATTTTCAGGAGCATTAGGAAAAATCTGGGTATAGAGCTTTCCTTTGTATATTTTTAAAATAAAACAAACAAACCAAAAAAAAAAAACCAACCTTGAACTGTAAGACACATAGTAGTTGCTTTGAACTTATTACATATACTTGGAGATCAACTACCCAAGTTTTAATTCCCCTTAGTGGGCATATATATGCAAAGGAAAATGAGATTAAAGAATAGCAAACTACTTAATACTGTCTAAGATTTTTTAAAAAAGATGTATTAAATAAACACTGGACATCAGAAATATGGGTTCACCTTTTCTATTTATGTCTCGGAAGGTTAAAATTATAAAGCAATGCTAATCTGTGACATATAATTTAAAATTCTACTGTCTGAAATTAGTGTTTCACCGAATACAAGCCTAATAAATCAACTAAAGTTTTTCTAGATGGCTCAGTGTATAGAGCACTGGGCCTTGAATCAGGAAGACCTGAGTTCAAATCTGGCCTCGGACACTTATTAGCTGTGTGACCCTGGGCAAGTCAATTAACCCTGTTTTGCCTCAGTAAAATGAGCTGGAGGACGAAATAGCAAACCACTTCAGTATCTTTGCCAAGAAAATCCTAGATGGGCTCATAAAGAATTGGACATGAATGAAAATGCCTGAATTATAAATGCTGCTGAAGCCCTTAGTTAAGAAATTTATATTTTATGAATAATGAAGTAAAATTTTTCGTGTTTCTGGAAAAATGTACAAAATCTCCCCCCTTCCCTCATTCACTTCCCCTTAAAATTCTTATATGGGTATAGCACCTAGATAGATTTGTAACATTCAAAGAGACTTATAAATAATTCTAAGTTTTTGTCAAATAATTATTATTTTAATTATAATTTTATGGGGCAAATTATATATAATTTTTAAGATATGATGCAATCATATGCAGGATATAAAGTAAAAACTTCAGTATCTTTGGACATCATTAATTTAGAATTCATGTTAATTCAGGCAAACTGGATAAAGTCTACTTTTATAATGTGAAAAATGTTCATTATGTATTATTATCAATTTAGTTTATTATTAATTTATATTATTAACAATATTAATTATTATTAGTTTATTTTATTTTAGTACAAATATGATGAATGAGTTAGGGAAAATGTTTTAACTGCTCAAAAGAGGTAATTCTTCTCAAGAATCCTCGAGTACTTTAAAAATATCTTCGAAACACTTGACATTAAAATGTTTTACATTAATTAAAAATTATTTTCATTTATTCATTAAATAGAGGCAATATAAATTAGAGGCTAGAATGGTGGCACTGAAGGCAGAAAGCCCTAGGTACAAATTTTACCTCTGATCTCTACTGGCTGTGTGACCCCGAGCAAGCAATCTAGCTATCTAACTTCCCCAAGTTCTAGAAACCTTTCTGAGAGTATAAGTTGTAGAGAAGATGGTGATTTGCTTAGGCAAAGAGAGTTTCCTCACCTGGGAACTCCCTTTAATCACAAAAATCCCAGATTCAAGCTATTCATTATTATACTATTCAAGCTATGGTATTCATTAAAGTCTAAGCAATGCTTTGTTACATTTATTGGATAAACATGAAAGTGAGAGAGTTTATATGCCACTAGAACAGCCTTCAAGAACCCAGAATCACTCTCTACACCATGATGACATATCAGAATAGAGTTTGGGTTACTGCCTAGAATATAACATTGGTGTGATACAAAGTATAAGACAAATCATGGGTACTGGGGAGATAAGGGAATGTCAAGACAGGGAGAAGCAATGATCAAGGAATAATGGGAGCAAAAGAAATATAGGGTTTGAAAAATCAAAGCGATTTTAAAAGTAGATTCCTAACAAGTAAAAGTTGTGAACAACATACCTTATATTTATGTAATGCTTTTTTTAGCTTACATGAGCATTTCCCTAGATATATTCTTGTTTGATCCCAATCATCCATCTACCTTTGTCCGGGAACAAAGCTTTTTTTAGTAGTTTGGCTAAGGCAAAAATTCAGTTCCTATAACACGTTAGCTATTGGTTCAAATTGACCAATCGTTATGCTATCCTATGTTTTTCCTTGACTGTATAAACATAACCAATGGGAATTATTTTAAGGTTGTTTCTAAGGTTTTAATTTAATTTTATCTTATGTATAAAGATTGACCAGTCAAGTTCAGGGGTAGAAAAATGGGATTAGAGATAAATGTAATGAAGTAGAGATTAATGAAATGAATTAATAAATTAAAAACTATGAAGTTCATTTTGAATCAGAAGCAATGGCATGAAGCTGAAACAAATCATAATCTCTTTTTAAACCTATTTTAGCAAATTTGAAAAAAAAGAAGGTATCATACTTATAGAAAAAAAAAACTATTTGTCATGTTTTAGCATGATATTACACATGCCACCAATTATTAATCTGGGGCAAAGATACATCTTGAACCATAAATATTTACAGTAGTTATAAGCCTAGAGTATATGTTATTGTAATGTCATTATAGATTCCTTAGTATTCCCCTACTCTTTCTGACAGGACACTAAACATTTTTTTTCTTTCTGAATTTTAGCCTTCTCTCTAAATAAGAATATTTTAAAAAAAATACATGTTTTTAGGTAATACAAGCAAAAGAAAGTTGTATACATCTTGAATTGTGGTCAGTTTTTACTTAAAAAGATAGTCTACAGTAATATGTTAATAACCAGTAAACAAACCTGCCTGTTAGGGCCAGAAATTTACTGGGAGAGAAATTTTGCTTATTCCCTGAGGACCATATATATTTTTCCAAGTCAAAGTGAGAACTCCCAAAGACCTTAACTTAAAAAGACTAAGGTTTCCCACTGCATCTTGGGCCATCTCCAGTTGTCCTGATCTATGTCTTACCACTGGACCTGGAGGGCTATGGAAGAGAAAGTGAAGCTGGTGACTTTGCAAAGCCCTCCCTCGCTTAAATCCAATTCACTTGCAAGTCATGGCATCATCTTCCTGATGTCATGGTCCTCTTCAAGAACAAAGAACAAACCACACAACTCTTTCTATAAGGTAACAGAATCCCAGAAAGTTTAAATGACTTGACTAGGTTTTCACTGGTAGTAAATGACAGTGATATGTTTTTAACGTAGACTCTTTGACTTCAAATCCAGTGTTCTTCCCAGAGGCACTCTGCCTCCAGGACTTAAACTCAGATCTGCTAATTCCAAGTATATTCCTCTTTCTACTATACCAACCTGCCTAGAAGCAGGGCCAGGAATAGGTTGGGGAGGCAACCATTTAAATCAGCCTGTTACAAGGAAAATATGTTACTCTTGGAGTCAAGAAAGACCAAGTTGGAATTTTGCCTCCACCACTTATGGCCAAGTCCCTTACCCTTCATGAGCCTCATTTGGAGTTTCCTCATTTGGAAAATTGAGAATAATACCTGTAGGACCTAGCATTCAGGGTGTTGTAGGCATCAAATGAGATGCTGCAGTTAATATCCTTCTGCAAGCCTGAAAGGGTTCTATGAATGACAGATATTATTGTTAGGGTACAATACAAAATTAAGTAGAAGAGATACTTTTCATAGACTTTGGAGGGACAGCTAGGTGGCAGAGTAGATAGAGCACCAGCCCTGGAGTCAGAGTCTCAGATATTTATTAGCTGTGTGACCCTGGGCAAGTTGCTTTCACACACACACACACACACACACACACACACACACACACACACACACACTCGCGCGCGCGCGCGCGCTCTCTCTCTCTATTTATATACACACATATTTTAGACATATTTTATATAGAATATTTTATAGGTAATATATTTTATATATATGATATTTTTATATATAATATATTAGAAAATTCATATTTTTATAGCAGCAAATTTCATCTTCCAAAAAATGTAGCAATTCATTTTGTGCTGTTAGATTTGCTGTTAGATTATAGTGAAGATACAAAGCCTCATGGAGACACTATCAAATTTCAGATACAGGAAAGTGTGGTTTCAAATATGGGGAATACAGATACCTTGTCCCATTTAGGATGCTGCCTCTCCGCACATTAGCAGTCACGTATAGAAGTTTTAATTTCAGTATGAATAGACAGATGGATCAAAAGATAGATACAGAGACAGATAGAGATCTATATCTCTATGTATTACAGGATTATATCATAGGAAGGGACCCTTGGGGCCCTCTAGTCTAAAGCTCCAACAAGACTATTGTGTAGAAAACACTTTTTAAGTTCTTAAGTGCTATATTTAAATATGCTATTGTTGTAAGCAGGGTCAATTATGATCATTTTCACTTTGGAGATCATAGATTTAGACCTGGAAGGGACCTTAGAGGTCATCTAGTTCAATTGCCCTCATTTTATAGATGAGGAAATCATGGAAATCAAATGACTAGCTAAAGGTCACGCGATGAGTAAATGGAAGAACCAATCTTTGAACCCAGGTCCCTCAGTTCCAAATCTTAGTACCTTTTGACTGCGTGTTATTGAAGCAAAGCACAGAGAGGCTTGTCCAAATTCACTGTAATGAATAAGTGATGAAGCTAATGCTCAAGCCCACGTCAGCATGGTACCTGAAAAGATGGTGGATTTGGATTCAGGGTTACCAAGTTAAAATCTCTCTTTTGACATTTATTGTGTGATCTTGGACAAGTCACTCAACTTCCTGTTCTAATTTCCTAACCTGTAAAATGAGGTTGAATCAGACGACTTCTAAAGTATGTTCCAGCTGTACAGGGCTTATGACTCCACGTTCATTAATCCTGCAGCTACAATTTATTACCTTTCATGGTGTCAATTTTTACAACAAAAATTAAGGAAATGGGGACACTTAGAGAAAACAGGAGGCAATAAAGGAGGAAACAAAAAAATGAAAAGGGGGAAATAACCTGTCAACAAAATAATTAAAATAAGGCAGAAGTAAAAGTAGCTTCGCAAAAAAAAAAAGAAGATGGGACAACACTGGCTATATGGGCAGATAAATATGACATTGTTTCTGTTTCATATTGTAGTCAGAGTTATGGAAAAGATTTCATGAATGAGCTCTTATTTAAAAGAAAATTAATGTTGACAATCCTTTCTACCTTTTTAACTCAGCAAGGCAAAAAAGGAGAGGTGCCAAAAAATTTCTCCCTGGAGAGTCAAACCACATTACTCTCAGGCGTTAAAACAAATAACTCTACACCTATTTCTATAAGCCAAATGTACAGAGAGAAAATATGCAAACACTATAGAGTCCCTAAAATATTATTTCTAACAAAATCTATGGCATTGTAGTCCCAGTGCTTTCAAAGTCTTAATCTCTTCTTTCTAAATCTTGCTATATAGTTTATGGACCATTTAAGATCTTTCCATTAACAGCCACACAATTCAAATAAAAGTGTGACATAAAGTGATTGTAGCAGGACCCACAACAAATACAAACAACATTCTGAACCTCCTCTAAAAAGAATATGTACTTGAAGCCATGAAATCTCTTCATACAAGGGAGCAAGTCAAAGATATGAAACTTTGTGTTTAGTCAAATATTTGAGTTTCATAATTGTTTGTTTTTAGGAGTTTTTAAAATTGAAATGCATAATGACTTAAGCAATCTTATAACCTGTCTAAATAACCAAGACCCTGTCTACACAGCTCTTTAAGCCTAGTCTTTTTAGAGTGTGCTATTGGCACTCCCTTTTGGTCCCCCAAGCAGGTCAACTGGCACCTGGATGTGCTGCCTTCTTGGGCTGTCCCAGGAGTGGCCAATAGCCACAAAATAGAAACACCACCCTGGATACATTCATAATTCAATTTGTACAATAGATGTGTTCTTGGGAAGTTATATGTAGATAGATTTTGTCAATATTAAGGATTCTACATTGACTAAATTTTTTTTACTTCAAGACATGCTTTGTCAATTTCTAATTGGTCTTTTATTGAAAATGCTTTGTAATACTTCATTTTTTTTTAAAAAGAAGTTTCTGGGTTTTATTCCCTTCTTTATTGGGTAATGTTCTACAAGTAGCCACTTACACTCATTAGGGAACTTGCTATTTGCCCTTGGAAATTCTTCAAAGCTAAGAATGGCTATTAAAGGATTCACACACTACAAATGTATTTGTTAGAAGTTTAGATTTTTTACAGATCAGATTGTCTTGAAGTGAAACACACCCTGTCATCAAAAAGAAGTTCCAAATGGCAACTCACTATATACTGTGAATTGATGTAGATATCACAAGACTTTTAACTTAATAATGGCACACAGCCATGTAATATGTGAGAGAGAGGTTAGCAGTAGTTGGTAGCACTAGAGAATTTTGCTGCCCCCTAACAAGTATGTTTTGAATTAACTCACAATTAATATACTACTAGAGGGAAGGGCTTCTGTATAATTATAGAGAATAGCTAGCTAATATATTCCTCTGGTCTGTGCTTCAGGCCAGATCCCTTCTCTAGGTAGTGACATTATGTCTAGAGAGAAAAGAAATGATGCTGACCCAGCTGATGAAGCAAGCACCCTTTTTGCTGCCTTATGTAGGTTCCCTCCTTCAAGCATAGGCCTTGAAATGAAGACTGGATAAGCATTCAATGGGAATGTTATAGAAAAGAAAATTCTGTTCAGATATGGTTTGAACATAACAACTTCTGAGGTTCTCCTCCCATGCTGGGATTCTATAATCCAATTTCTTCCGTGTCTTTATCTTAGCTAGCTCTCACCAGAAGAAAGTGACATGATAAACCCATTCACAGAAAGGTACATGTGAGAGAGGCTTGCCTTGTTATTTATTTTTTTGCTTTTTGGAGGGCAGTTGGGGTTAAGTAACTTGCCCAAGGTTACACGGCTAGTTTTTTTTGTGTGAGTGTTAAGTGTCTGAGGCTGGAACCGAACTCAGGTCCTCCTGACTCCGGGGCCGGCACTTTACTCACTGCGCCACCTAGCCTCCCCCTAGCCTTGTTATTTTTGCATTTAAAAATTTGATGCTAGGTAATACAAAGGCATGATTCTAAAATCTCAGAATCTCAGGTAGCACTGACAGTCTGTGAAACCTTCATGGGGGTTGGAGGTGGGGAACAGGTTGAACCCAGTGCTATCTCCTAAGTGATTTTCTCCTCTGCTTATAGATAGGAAAGCATGTCTTATTGAGGCAGAGAGTAAAATCAACTTTTAATAGCAAGTTAGATGTATGCATTGAAATGGGCTTTGCTCAGAGGGAACAGAACTCATCTAGGTATCAAAAGCACTTTCTTTTTCTCCTGAAGCCTAAAACTTGTGAAAAGTGATGCAAATTGTTTTCTTTGTTTTTTAACCAGATGATAATGTCACTGGCCCAGGAGTTAAAAATACACGTATTTCAAGTTCTTCCCTTCCCTATCATGTACCTTCTCAGGTCGAACTAGAAGGTCTCTCTACTCTGCACCTTCTATATCTGGGCAGATGGCAACACTCTTGTTGTCTCAGAAACAGATGAGCAAGAGCTGGGATGCCAACGGCATCAGGCCTCCAGATACTTAGGGCTCCAAGTGATCAAAATCAAATTACATCAACATGCTTATGTGTCACAACAATTGCTTCCTCTTTGGTAAGCCACACAGAAACTGAACAGTTCTTGGTACCAAGGTGCTTTTAGGTTCCTAATGGAGAACCAAAGCTACTGGCAGGCACCTCTTTCTCACTTGAAGGGCTTACACAAAGTCGTAAATAAAGCAGCTAGTACTCTCTTTCTTAGGAAAATAGAGATGTCAGCAGCATACAACGGCATGAACTAAATATAATTTCATTTTCTGTTTTAATGTATTCTAGTCTACAATTTGTATAGGAATAGAGGAGGAAAGAGTTGCTTTTGAAATAACTTGAAAAATATCTGAATTTAGTAGCCTCTCTGCCTATGGGCCGTTTTATCAAAAACGTCCAAATTACGAATGTTAAGTATTCTTGGTGTATTCACTCTTCCAGGACAGTAGGGGGACTATTTATCAAACAAAACCCAAGAAGCTATCCATAGTTTAAAAGAGCTGAGGTCCTTTCCAAAGTGTCTCTAAAATCAAGCTGATCCCTAAAGGAATTAAAAACCACCATATGTGACTTCAAACAGGTTGATTATTCTATTTTATGCCTCAGTTTCTTTGGTTGCAAAATCATGGATTTAGATTAGAAAACTTTAAGTACTAAAATTGTGACTGGGGTTTTATTTGTTCCAAAGCTTGCCCTATACACCATCCTTTGGGCGTTCATCCACTTAGGTAATGTCTCCTTGACTTTTTTTCCTAAAGAAAAGGAAAATGGTCAAATGCTATTAAGACTTTTCCTGGTCTCTTAAGTCCTCCACAAATTTTGATAACTTTGATAACAACTTGGTCATGATCCTGATCCACAGAACATGGCTGTTGAAAACTACATGAGAAAAATCATAAGGGAAAAACTGGGGAGAGGGGATAAAAAGCTACATAAGTAGCCATGAGATACAGAAAAGGCAACATAAACAAGGTAGTTCCTTTCCATAAAGAAGTCTTTTTATCTATTTCTTTCATTTTGATATCATCTACATTTCCTAATATATCTCTCCTTTCTTCTATTCCAGAAAGCTCTCCTATATGTCAAAGAATAAAAAGGTGTGTGTGTAGGGCGGGGGGGGAGAGACAGTTGAGGAAAACTAAACCAAAACACTGAAAAGGTCTGACAAAATCACCAATGTTCAAAAAGATTTTCTGGAACCATAGAGAAAAGACTAAGAGGACTGGGGGCAGGGATGAGAAAGAGAGACACAGAGAGAGACAGAGATAGAGAAAAGTGAAGAGAGGATTTAACATAAATTCCTTTTATATATGTGACCTGAAATCCAAGTACTACCAAATCAATTCAGGAAGTATTTTGTAAATCCCTGTGCCCCATCTGATCCAGATACATAATCTTGGGAGCCTCTCAGATCTCAATACAATTAAACAATGAGAAAAAGATCTGAGTACACAGAAGGATAATTTTTTGAAATTATAGACAAGGCATCGTTATTTATTTTTAAAAAAGAAACTCATTTTCATCTAAATACTTGCAAAGGCACTACACTATCATGAATATAATTAATAATTGTTTTTTTTATAAATCTAACATGTTACCTATGATAACAGAAAAAAAAGATGCTGAAAGTTACAATGAAATAATAAGGAAAAGGTCCTTTAAATGTCATATGATGCTTGTAGAAAGATTGCATGATTAATTTCTCAACTGGGAGACAGGTAAATGACCATCCTTTTATTTCCAGTTTAACCTTCAAATACTTTAGTTGCTTGTCATTAATTTAAGTTTGGAATAGACCTTTGGTGAAGTAACTATACAAGAAGATGCAAAGTGTCAGGCGGTTTTAAAAGTTCACTCACTCATTCAGATTTAATTACATACATAACTGCAGTTCTTCCAAGTGTGAAAAGGCTTTGGCTAACAAACCAAATAATAAAATGCACTTTAGGGAAGTACATTTTCACAGAACACACACCTCTGACTAAGAAAAACCAATTTATTACAGTAGTCTTACCCACACATGCCATAAACAGAAACACAAAATACCTGTAAGTCAGATTCACCTGCCTCTGAAATATTGACTTTCTTTCACTTTTTAAAAGAATGTTCTAGGGAAAGGATTTGAAGTACACCAGCCCTAAAAACAGTAGGCAGTTATTAAAGGTTTGTTGAATTGAATTGAATGCCGACTCCAAAACTTGCTTGTGTTTATGGAGTTGATAAACCTGAGCGTGTTTTTTAGTTTGTTTGTTTTTTGACTTGCCGTTTACCTTACTAGACTGTAATCTCCATTAGACTTTAAACAGCTTGCCAGTTGGGATGGCTTGTTCATCTTTCTAACCACATCAGCACCACCTTCAAACCTCACAAAAAAACCCCAAAACAAAATAGAGAAATTCCTTGCACAAAGGGGATGTTCAAAAGATAGCATTGACTGCAGTATATGTGTGTGTGTGAGAATATTTTAAAATTTATAAAGAAGAAAACATTTAACATTGACATTTTCCTTGACTTATTTTAAGAAGAAAAAAAATTATGAACTTTTGCAGAAAAAAACAGCAAGAAAAAGTGGCACAAATGTATTAAAAACTAAAAAAAAATCTTAGAAACCATAAATATTTCCCCCACAATTAAGGAGGGTGAGTTCTATCCTTATAATTTTGGGTTTGGGATATATGGTTTTACTAAAGCATATAGTTAAAAGCTACTTCAGACATCAACCCAGTATGTTGAACAGAGTTCAGTCCAGTATATTGCCAGAAAAGGAAAACAAGGCTGAAGGATCGAATGAGAAAATATATGCAAAGCGTTTTGCAAATCATAAAGCACTACTATATAAATATTAGCTACTTTTTCAGTCATCTGCCTTTGCATAGATAGCTGCTTATGGCAGATCATTGTGGATGAATCATCCTAAATCAAACCAGCTACTATCTGGAACATAACATTTAAAGAAATGTTAACATTAAGGTCCCCACTTGGGGGTGGGGTAGGATGCCTCTAATGAATGATAACCTTATGGTGGAGGGAGGGGAACACTGGTGGGAATTTTGCAATTGTTTCAGTTGCACACGTATTTACCCAGTGCCTTGTCTTCAAAATCTTGCCGCAGAATTATTTACAATAAAATTAAAAGCCATTTTTCCTTTCTCTTCCCCAGTAAAGTGCTTCTGAAAGGAATGTTTCGATGAATTTGACAGCTATTGGTCATTCACAATTTATGGTGCTAACACGCACTTTCCAATACTGATGCTTTGCAAAGGAGGAAAAAATAATCACTCAGCTGACTGAGGCTGTCATGTACTGTGTTGATGAAAACAGAAACATCCTGAAACTTTATAATGCTCAAACTGTCCAGAGCTGCAAATAATGAGCCCCTTCCCATCTCCCGTCCCAGTTACCCTTTGTAATTAGGATTGCTAGTTACTCTCTAGTTTGTTCAGCAAGCAAAAATGGCCATGTACAGATCTGCAACATGACTAGCCTTATTTTCTGCTCTGCCTTTAAGTTTACCTTGGAGTTATACATCAAATTACAAAAATATCACCACCACTTCTTTAAAAAGTCTTTGGAAACTCTTTGGAGCTGCTAGGATTTAACTTGCACACTTGTACACGTAGCACAGAAATAATTTGGAAATTAATAATGTGGGAGTCTTTTACCAGTCTCTCAGTGGGAAGGTCTGAGACCCGGGATGGCTCTCTGCTCGTCATAACATCAACTAGTTAGCCATTGTACATCTATTGCAAAAGCAGTCAACTTGTTCAGTGAGATAAATAAATGCGTTTTCTTTCCATGTGAAAATTATGCCAGTGATGCCAACCCACTTTATTTCCCTTAATTGGCTTTCATTCAATTTATAGCTGTGTAGCCTGGTCAAGTTATACAATAACCACACTATATCTTTAAAAAAAAAAGCCTGTCAATTAGGCATGCCATCTTATCTCGAATTTCCTATGAGTTTCTCCATTAAATATACTTACTGAATTATTTTTTCCCCTAGTTCAAATAAGTCCTATTCCCTCCACACATGCAGGTCTGTGTGGTATAATTTACTAATGAACCTGCTAAGTGATTTGCCCTAGCTCCTATAAAAAGAAACAGAACGGTTTAAGAATCAGAATCCAAGTAATCTTAGTACATGGTTATTGTCCTACTTAATATCCTCTATTTAGAAAGATTCTTCATCTAGATCCTCACTATATCTGGTTTCCACTTGTATACTTATGTAAGACCTTTTAATAAAACTTAGTTGAAAGTAACCTTTTCACTCTGTAAGTGAATTTTTCACCTGCCAAGGCAAGGTAACAGACATGCTGTCTAAGCCTACTAACCTTAGTATATTCAATTTTCCAGTCTTTGAGCGGAGCAGGTATGGTCCCCTCTGCAGGGCTGACTGGGGTCTGCTGCTCCTCTCGGCTCTTCTGCTCCCCACTTGCAGACATTTCTAACCTGGCCCCTGAAACACAGGTGAAGAGAAGTACTAGCCAAGCTCAGCGATTTTGTCCAGATTGAGCACTTCGCTTTATTTGTTCCTTTTTATCTGAATGGACTAGGGATGATTTGCATACTGGGATGTGATTGGATGAACCAACAGAAAAGGACACTACTTATTTGTAACACCTAAGGTAGGAAGGCTCGACTTCAAACTTCAATCCTGAGACACCATTTCTCACCAGACCTGCAGCTGCACTGGGAGATAGTTTACTATTTGCAGATGAATTTATTTACAGAGCTTAAATCTGTGACAAGAGTATGCAGCTGCTTCAACTGCTGTAGCTGAAGTCTGCCCCCCACCCCTTTTCTTTTATGTTACTATACAAGTTTTATTTCTCTGACACACTTAAGCAAAAGGAAAAAGGCAGAAATCTTTGGGTGCTCCCATTTCTGGGAGGTGGAAGAAAGGAGAGAGATCGTGTTTCAGCTAAAGGGATGCTTTATAGCCTACAATCATATTGTACTTTACCTTTTTCAAAGCATTCTACCTATCTTATCTATATCTCACAACAGTCCTTTGAGATAAGTGCTATTATTGTCCATCTTCTGCAGAAAAATAAACTCAGATTCAGTGACCTGACCTGGATCTGTTACAACGCACTGACTCAGTTTAGCTAACTCCTTTGAATGAGTGACTACTGTGCTTATTCTGACTAAGCATTTTAGAGGAAGGTAATACTGCTGCCTACTTTGGCCCTGAACAAGGTGTAGGTTTAAAGAGTGTGCTGGATGCCTGGGTTCAAATTCTGGTTCTAACAGTCGCTTCCTGAGTGATTGATGGTTGAGCAAGTCACTTCCCCAGTCTAGGACTCAGTTTCCTCATCTGTAAATTGGGAATGGTAATACTTTCATTTATTTCCTCATGTGATTGTTGGGAAGAAAGCTCATTGAAGGTTATAAAAATATGAGTTAGTATTATTAATAGGAGACAGCTCAATGGTAGGTATGAAGCTCAGTTTCTTACCCACTAAACATGCACTCTCCTCCATTTGATGTTTTAACACTTCAGTTCCTCTTTCATGAGAATCCCCCATCTCCCCCCCCCAAAAAAAAGAAAGAAAGAAGAAATGAATAAAAATGTTGTTTGCCCTACTTTTGTTTTGGAAAAATCAGCTTTTCTATTGCTGACAAAATGTGTTTTCTATTAAGTATACAAACACAACAGCTGTTACTTAATTTGGCTAGATCCATGCCCCCCGGCAGCTGTGTTTTCTTGTGGTCCCTCACTTGCTCACTACTTGGCATCCAAATACCAATTGGCTTGATGAAGACGGGGTTAGAGCTGCTGGCCTCAAGTTAAACGCCCTCTAGCACACTTGGCTCACAACTTCATTTCTCACATTGTCTTCCTCTACCATGTTTTACTGACATAAGACATGTCACTTTATATTATTCTGTGCATTGTGTTTGGCAAATCCACTACTGTAAACTATAAACTGCTTTGTAAATCCTTGAAAATAAATTAGTATATTTCCCAAAAGAGAAGTGGTCAAAAGATATGAACAAACAATTCTCAAGAGTAATTGCAAACTACTAGCAACCATTTGAAAGAATGCTGGAAAACACTAATAAGAGAATAGCAAATCAAAACAGCCCTCAGGTTTTACCTCATCCTTAGCAAATTGGCAAAGATAACAAAAAAGGAGAATGGCGTTGGAGCAGTTAGGGAAAGAAAGGCATGTTAATGCATTGTTGGTAAAGCTAACTAGTCCAACCCTTCTGGAAGGAAATTTGCAATGATGCAAAAAGAGTGATTAAAAAACCCATTCCCTTTGACTCAGGGATTCCACTGGTAGGCACACCTCAAGGACATAGAGGCTCTGTACCCACCCTGATATTTGCAGTGGTGTTTTTGTGGTAATAAAGAACTGGAAACAAAGTAAAGACCCATCAAATGAGGAATGAGTAAACAAACTCTGCTACATGAATAGAATGGAATATTACTGTGTTGTAAGAAACAACAATCTCAGTAATACCTAGAAGCCTTCAAATGCATTAACTGATGTAAAGCAAATAAGCAGAGCCAGGAAAAAAAATATTACAAAATGGTTTCAATGATGCAAAAGGAGAGAATGTCCACAGGATAATAAAAGGAGAATGCTTCAAAATCATAAAGAAAAAAGGATTGTCCCCCAAAAGACATAGAGACGATCCTTCCTTCCCATTTGCAGACATAGTAGGGGTCAGAGGCATCAATAGGCATGGAGCAGTGTTGTGTGAACCACTGCATTATTACATCAGAATTTTTAGATGTGTTCATTGGGTTTTGTTTTTTAAGCAATTGGGGTTAAGTAACTTGCTCAAGGTTACACAGCCAGTTATTTCTGGGTGTGGTGCTAAGTATCTGAGCCTGGATTCGATCCCCAGGTCATCCCGACACTGGGGCCGGTGCTCTTACTCGCTGTGCTACCTGGCTGCCCCAGTTCTTTTTTTTTAAAAAATATTGATTATAAGGCATGATTTTCTGAGAGAGAAAGGGATAATACAGGGAGAAATCTAGGCAATGTAAAAACAAAATATATCAATTCAAATATTTTTAAAGAAAGAAAATAAATTAGTAAGACTACCTGATAAAAATTTCCTTTATCTGCCTTCCCATGGCTATCTGCTGTTCTTGCTGTTCCATTTATTCAATAAACATTTATTAAGAGCTTCCATTTGTACCCTATGAGCCAGGTAGAGCTGTTTTAGCAGGCATCTCAGTCCAAAGAAATTTCTGACCTCAAGTTGATAAATTCACTGAGAATTATTTTATATTTTACCTTTGTCTTTTTAGCCTCAATCCCTGATCCAATGCCTTGTACATAATAGGCACTTAAATGCTTGTTAGATTGGATTTGGAAATAGAATATTTGGGTTTGAGTCCTGAACCCTGGCCACTACTCAATAACTAAGTGACCTTGGGCAATTACTTTCACTTTTCTAAGATTCAATTTCCTCATCTGTAAAATGGAGGAATTGGACTACACCATCTTAAAAGAGGCTTTGGCTCTTAAACCTATAAACTTATAGACCGACACGGAGCAATTCCCAGCATCTGTTTTTCACATTCCTTTTGCCAAGACACCAAGCCATGCTAAATGAATATATTAATATCTATCTATCTATCTATCTATCTATCTATCTATCTATCTATCTATCTATCTATCTATCTATCTATCTATCTATCTATCTAATCTGTACAACTAATTTCAATTAGACCCTATGGTTATATGATAGTCTTTTATTCACTGAATCACAGAATTTCAGCTTTGGAAGAGAATGTGAAGTCACCTAGCTTCAATTCAAATTAAATTCAGCAAATATTAAATTTCTGTTATTTGGAAGGAAAGAAGGAAGGAAGAGTTGAAGGGAAGAAAGGCAGGAAAAAAGGAAGAAAGAAAGGAAGAAGGAGAAAGGAAGGGAAGAAAGGAAAGAAGGAGGGAAGAAAAAAGGATGAAGGATGGAAAGGAGGGAGGAAGGGAAAGAAGAAAAAAAGAAAATGATCTCTGCACACAAGGAATTTATATTATGCTTTTTCACTTGGACAGCACATGTACAGATATATAAAAGTTACACAAATTAACTTCAAAAGGCAGGCAACACTAATAAATGGGAAAAGGATCAGAGAAATCAGAGGAAAGGTCTTCTGTTGTCTGTGACAGCTAAACTATGCTTTGAAAGGAGCTATAAATTCTTTAGGGCTGAAGGTGAGGAGAGAGTGAATTCTAAATATGGGGACCCATTTGTGCAAAGACATGGAGGTGGGAAATAAGATGCCGTGTAGTTATTAGGCCAGTTTGACTGGAACCGAGAGTGTGTAAGGGAATATTGCAATACTTGGTGTGAGCCATACAAGTGACGGGCTTCAGACCAATTCCTATTCATCTCTCATTGACTTTCATTACATAGCCTGCAACAGCTGTTCCTCAACTTCTTTTGACAAATCTCCAACTCTACTTTCATTTCTGTCTCTTAGCAGATGACCTGCATTTGACTTCATTTCTTACTTTACTGAGAAGACAGCAGTCATGTGAGATCTCTTTTTTCTCTCCACTGTAACTCAAGATCTTTATTTAACTTTGTTCATTGTGTCCCTCATTTTTCTAATTCAGAAGATGAGGTTGGACTACTTCTTAGCAAAGCCTAACTCAAGTGAAAAGGAGGAGAGAAATGAAATAATTTGGAGTGCCTCTTTTTGTATCCCCAGCACTTAGCAAAGAGACTGGCACAGTCTAAGTGCTTGATAAATGTTGACTGATTACTGACTGATGGGAACCAAAGTCAAGAGAAGGTGGTAATGAAGTTTGGGGATAGTTGAGATGTAAGAATGTGTGATGTCTGAGGAGAAGGAAAATTTTCCTCCAGAAACCTGATTCAGTGATAATCCTTCTCTACCGTCTTTGCCTGTAAGTATTCTAGTGTCTCAACACCAACACCATCATCTTGAACACCAACACCAATTCCTCTCTACCATACTATCTCCCAATTCCCAATTCCTAGGTTCCTTTCTTTATTTCTCATAGCTTTTGAGTATCATCACTTAATCTCTCTTTAGCATGTCTTTCCTTTTCCTTGACTTCTTTGCAAATTTTAACACTATTGACAACACTTCATCCTGCTGGATTTTTTTCATCTTTTGTCTTCAGAAGGACTATATTCTCTTGGTTCTCTTCTCACATTTTTTATTGTTCTCCATCTCCAAGACTCTATGCCTTCAATCCCATTCCCTGATGCCTCTGTTGAGACTGTGGTATAGTGAACTTCCCTTTTTTCCTTCCTTCCCCTCACCTCTGAGGCCTTTCCATCAGTAAGTAAACATCCTCCAGTTCTCCTCAATCCTAAACATGTCTATTGATAACTTAGCCCATACATCTAACATCTTCATTTTGTCTTCTCTATTCCACCACTAAACTTATTTATTTTTAGTTTTCAACATTCACTTTCATAAGTTTTCACTACTAAACTTTTTAGCAGGTTATATACAACCAACTGACTTTATTGCTTCCCATTCTTTGCTCAACTCTTTGCAGCTGAGCTCTGAACGCAAGTATCTTACTGAACTACTCTGTTATAAGCTACCAATAATCTACTAATTTCCAAATCTAATACCTCGTCACACTGCTCATCCTTGATTTCTGTAGTTTTGGATGCTATTGACCACTTCATCCTCCTGAATATTATCTTTTGGTTTTGGAGAAACTTTAGCTCCCGGTCTTTTTCCTACATCTTTTACTTTTGCTCATCACCCTTTCAGTAGTGCCTTCCTTTGTACTGACCTCTTAATGTGGGTTTTACTCACCAAAGTTCTGTCATATAGTCTTTACTCTCCTCGTTCTACTGTCATTTCCTTGAAAGACTCATCCATTGCCATCACTTCAACTATCTGTTATACACAGTTGACTTAACATTATATCTTTACCTTTCTTCTGCATAGAACTCCAGGCCTACGTCTTGAATTACTTATAAGATCCACCTCAGTGTATGTCCCATTGGCTCCTCAAAATCAATATGCCCCAAATTGAAATCATTATATTATCTAATCAAGCTTGCACCTCCTTAGTTCTAACTTTAATGTTTCTATCAGTGGTACTACCATTTGACCAGTCTCACATACTCTCCACCTTAAGAGTTATTTTCTCTTCTCTCACACATTTCTAATAATTTACTTAACCAAATAATGATATCACATTTGTACAATATCTTTTACCCCCATCCCTTTTTGTCTTTTCCCATTGTCACTGCCTTAATTCAGACACTCATAACTCTCACTGCCATCTTCCTGAATAATTAAATTGAGAGGTTAGAAAAAGTGCAGGTCATGATATTTAATTTTTGCTGAGGAGAAGTTTGAACAAGAGTCACAGGGTCTCTCCATTTTCACTAGACAATATAGCAGGTGATATTTTACATAAAATTGAGAGGCTTCTAGGGTGAAGTCAAACAGTTTCCTTACCTATGTCTTTCAATCTCTTTTCTGTCCAAGAAAGTAGAGACCTAGGAAAATTTGCCTCAGGTTGGTGGTATGATAAAACCTAAAAACTAAAATGATATTCTGAATATGTTAGGTGACAGTTGAATCGAAATATCCAGGAAATCCAGTAAAACCAGGACAGTTTAAAAACAGAGCAGTTCAGAGGTCAGATGAAGAAAAGCAGTTAACAGAAGAATTCTAAGAAGAGTTGAAGGGGGTAGAACTGATGTTAGCATATTTTTTTTTCATATCTTCTAGTTCAGACTGCCTTGGAAACAGAGGGCCTCGCAGCTACTGGTTAGTAAGAAGCCTGACTGAGAGAACTGAATCAAATTCCATAGCTATTGGCTGGGAATACTTATTGGGGATAGCTGTAGACTTTGAGAGTTTTTACGTGAATTTCATAATTATTGTCTGAGAATGCTGATTGAGGAGAGCTATAAGATTCTCTGTAGGGAGAGGTTAATTAAGTATAGCATCCATTTCACATCTTGACCTGTGGTTGTCCAGGGTAGATAAAAAAAAAAAAAATATTATCATAGCTTCTTTTTTTTTACATTTGATTTTTATTTTTTCCCGATTGCATGCAAACAAAATTTTTTATCATTCTTTTTAAAAAAGATTTTTAATTCCAAATTCTCTCCTTCTCTCTCTTCCCTCCTCCTCCTTCAGACAGCAAACAATTTTATATAAATTATGCATGTGTAGTCATGCAAAACATTTCCATATTACTCATGTTGAAAAAGAAAACAGACAAAAAAACACAACTATAACAAATAAACTAAAAAAGTAGACTTCCATCTGAATTCAAACTTCATCAGTTCTTTCTCTGAAAGTGGATAACATTTTTCATTTTGAGTCCTTCAGAATTGTCTTAAATCATTGTATTGCTGAGAACATCTAAGTCATTTACAATTTATTATAGTACAATACTGCTGTTACCATGTACAATATTCTCTTGTTTCTGCTCACTTCACTTGCATCAGTTCATGTAAGTTTTCTCAAGTTTTTATAAAAGCATCCTGCTCATTATTTCTTACAGCACGATGGTATTCCATCACTGTCGTATACCACAAGTTGTTCTTCTACTACCCAATTTATGGACATTCCCTCAATTTCTAATTCTTTGCCACCACAAAAAGAGTTGCTATAAATATTTTTGTACATTTAGGGCCTTTCCCTTTTTCTTTGATCTCTTAGGAGTATAGATCTAGTATTGCTATATCAAATACAGAGTTTTATAGCCCTTTGAGCATAGTTCCAAATTGGTCTCCAGAATGGTTGAATCATTTCACAACTTCACCAACAATACATTAGTGTCCCAAATTTTCCACATCTACTTCAGCATTTGTCATTTTTCTTTTTGGTCATAGTAGGCAATCTAAGTGTGAGGTGATACTCCCAAATTGTTTTAATTTGCATTTCTCTAATTAATAGTAATTTAGAGCATTTTTTCATATGACTATATTTTTTTCTAAGTATATTTTCTATATACTTTTATTTCATCTGATTTGATTTCTTCATCTGTTGATAGCCTTTGACCATTTCTCATATGAGAATAATGAATATTTTTACAAATTTGACTCAGTTGTCTTTATATGTGGGAAATAAAATCTTTATTAGAGAAACTTTAATTTTTTTTCTAATCTTAACTGTATTGGCTTTGTTTGTGCAAACCCTTTTTAATTTGGTGTAATAAAAATGATCTATTTTATACCCTATAATTCTATCTCTTGTTTGATCATAAGTTTTTCTCTTATCCATATATCTTACAGGTATAATATTCCATACTTCCTTAATTTGCTTATGATATTCCCCTTTATGTCTAAATAATGTATCCATTTTGATTTTATCTTGGTAAATGGTTTGAAGTTTTGGTTTATACCTAGTTGCTGCCAAATTGCTTTTTTATTTTTCTCAGCTATTTATTTTATTTATTTTTTTTATCAAATAGTGATTTCTTGTCCCCAGATTTTGGGTCTTTGGGTTTATCAAACAGTAGACTGCTATGGTTTTTTTGCCATTGTGTATTGTTTCTGTAATATATTCCAGTGATCTACCACTCTATTTCTTAGGCAGTACAAGATTACTTTGATGATTGCTGGTTTGTAATAGAATTTGTGATCTGGTACTGCTAGTCCTTCCTTCACATTTTTTCATTGATTGCCTCAACATACTTGATTTTTTATTCTTTTAGATGAATTTTGTGATTTTTTCTAGATTTATAAATAAATTAAATGTAATTGTCATTTTTGTTATATTGGCTCAGTCTACTCTTGAGTTATTAATATTTTTCCAGTTGTTTAGATCTGATTTTATTTGTGTGAAAAGTATTTTGCAATTATGTTCATTTACTTCCTGGGTTTGTCTTTGGAGGAAGATTCCCAAGTATTCTATATTGTCTGTAAGTATTTTAAATGGAATTTCTGTTTCTATCTCTTGTTGCTGGACTTTGTTGGTAATATATAGAAATGTTGATGATTTATGTGGGTTTATTTTATATCCTGCAACTTTGCTGAAGTTATTCATCTTCTCACCTAGTTTTTAAATTGATCCTCTAGGATTCTTTTAAGTATATCATCTCCAAAGAGTGGCAGTTTGGTTTTCTTGTTGTCTATTCTAATTCCTTCAATTTCTTTTCTTTCTCTTATTTCTATAGTTAGAATTTCTAGAACAATATTTAACAATAATGGTGTTAATGTCAAGCTATATATATATATATATATATATATATATATATATATATATATATATAAACTTATACTGGATTGCATGCTGCCATGGGGGGGGAAGGAGAGAGAGGGGGAGAAAATTTGGAACTCAAAAACTTGTGGAACTGAATGCTGTGAGCTAAAAGTAAATCAATAAAAAACAAACAAAAAACCAATAATGGTGATAATGGGCATCCTTGCTTCATCCTTGATCTTATTAGGAAGACTTCTACCTTATCCTCACCACAGATAATGCTTGATGATGGTTTTAGGTAGATACTCATTATTTTAAGTAAAGTTCCAGTTGTTCCCTTCCTTTGTAGAGTTTTTAATAGGAATGAGTGTTGTATTTTGTCAAAAGCTTTTTTCTGCATCTATTGAGATAATCGTATGATTTTTTTTGTTAATTTTATTATTGATATGGTCAAGTATGTTGACAGTTTTCCTAATATTGAACCAGCCCTTCATTCCTGTTATAAATTCCACCTGGTCATAGTTTATTATCTTTGTGATATGTTGATGTAATCTCTTTACTAATATTTTATTTAAAATGTTTGCTTCAACATTCATTAAGGCAATTGGTCTGTAGTTTTCATTTTCTGTTTTTACTCTTCCTGGTTTGGGTATCAGCACTATATTTGTGTCATAAAAGGAATTTGGTAGGACTCCTTCTTTGCCTATTTTTCCAAATAGTTTGTGTGGTATTGAAATTAATTGTATGATGGCCTTTAAGGTGCCTTCCAGTGCCTTCTAGGAAGCTAAGTATTAAAAGGGACTATAGAAACATAGATTTTGAGCTGGAAGGGGTCTTATTAGTTGTCTATATTGTTTTCCAGGGTCTGCTTATTTCATCTTGTATCAGTTCATAACAGTCTTCCCGTGTTTCCTTGTAGTCTTTATATTCACTATTTTATATGAGCAAAAGAAAAGGATAGGTTTTTGGCAGAGGGGAACAAGCATTTAATAAGTACCTACTATGTACCAGGCACTATGCTAAATATATCACACATATTATCTCCTTTTTTCCTCATTACAACTCTGCATTATCCACATTTTGTAGCCAACCAAACTGGTGCAGAGCAATGGTGAAGAGACACAGCTGGTAAGTGATGGAGGTTGTATTTGAACTCTGGTTTTCCTGATTCCATGGCCAGCACTCTATCTACTGTAACACCTGGCTGAATGAAAGATAGGTTGGAATACAGAGAGACTTGAGGCAGGAAGACCCACCAGCAGCCTATTGCAGTAATCTAGGCATGAGGCAATGAGGAAGGTCTGAACTAGAGAGAGAAGAAAAGGGGAAACATTTGAGAGATGTTGTAAAGGTGAAATGGATAGGTCTTGACAACATAGAGGGTGTGTGTGTGTGTGTGTGTGTGTGTGTGTGTGTGTGTCTATGTTCAGAATGGCTTCTAGGTTGCAAACCTGAAGGATTAGGAGGATGGAATTGCCCTCTCTGGTGATGGGGAAGGGGGTGTAGATTTAGGGGCAAAAATAATGAGTTGTATTTTGGACATATTGAGTTTAAGATATTTACTGAAAATCCAATTCAGGAATTCTGAAAAGTAGGTGGGCAGGTAATATTGGAGGTTAGCAGAGAGTTTTAGGAAGCATAGGCATAATTGGGAGTCATCAGCATCAAAATGGCAATTGCTGATAAGATCACCACATGAAATAGTATAGAAATGGAAGAGAAGAGGGTCTAGGATAGAACTCTGAAGGACATTTATGGTTAGAAGGAGTGATCTGGAAGAGGATCCAGTAAAGGGGCCAGAGAAGACACATATAGGTAGAAGGAGAACCAAGAGACAATGGTGTTTTGCAAACTTTGAGAAAAGAAAGTATGAAAGAGGAGAGAGTGATCAAGAGTGTCAAAGGCTGAAGAGAAATCCAGGAGAATAAGGATTGAAAAAAGACCATTAGATTTGGCAACTAAGAGAACATAAGTAACTTTGGAGAAAGGAACTTAGGTTAGAAGTTGGGTTGCAAGGGGTTAAGAAGAGAGTGAGGACAGAGAAAGTGGAATAACCTGTTGTAGATGGTCTTTTAGAGGAGTTTATCCACAAAGGGTAGAAGAGATATAGAACAATGGTTAACTGGGATAGGAGGATCAAGTGAAGCTTTTGTTTGCTTTTATTTTGGGATGGAAAAGACACAAGCATGTCTGTAGGCAACAGAGAATGAGCCAGTAAATAGAAAGAGACTGAAAATTAGTGAAAGACTGGGGATACTAGAGAGTACAGCCTGTTGGAGTAGATAAAATGGAGTGGGATCCCTTGACCTACCTAACCTCATTTCCTTTATTTTGTTTATTTTTTGGCAAGGTTACTAGACGGGTTAATCAGGGAATTATCATAATCCATTCTATCTCTGGTCATCTATATGCGGTGCTCCAGAGTTCTGGACTCTCCCACCCCTGCACTCCAAGGCCCAGATTAGTGAGCATTCACAATAACTAGTCCGTACCATCCTACTTCCTCCCAAACCATCTCTCCACCATGCTAAAAATCTACTCTGCCTCCACACTCCCCTTTCCACTTCTAGCTCTGGTAATTGTAATCAACTAGTCACCGCCATGGCAGGACTGAACATGTCAATTGATTGCCCATCACTCCACTTTTCTTCTTAGTAACTCCCCAGATCTATGCTTCCACTTATCTAAGAGGGATATTAGGATATACTCTCTTTGAGGGCAGGGTTTGTTTTGATCAATATCTTTAGAGTTTATTATAGTACCTGACAATTAACCCTTAAAAAAGTATAGTCATTCATTCACTCTTCAAATATAGGAAAGAGATATAGATTCTCTACTGTTTTTTAAATATATTTTTCCTCTTTGCTTTCTTCTTTAAGAATTTCTCCACTTTTGAGAAACATCTAATTCATCATCATTAGATAGAATGAGAAAGGTTATTTCTCTAAACCTTTCACCATCTCCCTTGGCAGTTTGGTTGTCCTTGAAGATGGCCAAAATGTTATTACTATGTTGGGATCAAGGTACTGTGTATGTGACTATGGCTGAGAGCTGAGAGCTTGGAAAGTTCTAGTACAGGTCAGACACAAATACCCCATATGAATGTTTGGAGTGGAGATATCTCTAAATTTGTGCACCCCACATTTCTTTTGAGCTGCTTCAATTTTGTTTTCCTCATAGAGCACAACACCTTCTTTGATGTGGGCATGCCATGCTTGGTGGTCCTGTGCCAGTATTTTCCATGTCTATTCTAAAGTTCTTTGAGAGACTTTGAGAGTGTTTTTGTATCAGTTCCTCTGACCTCCATGTGAATGTTTGCCTTTTGTGAGTTCTCTGTAAAACAGTCTTTTAGGCAAATGTACTTTGGTATTCCAACAACATGGCGAGCATATTGGAGTTGAGCTCTCTGAAGCAGAGTTTGAATGCTTGGCAGTTCAACTCAAGAAAGAACTTCAGTGTCTGGTAACTTATCTTGCCAGGTGATCTTCAGAATCTTCTTAAAATAATTCCATGCTGTATCACATTAACATTTAATTTTTAGCTGACACCAGAACAAGAATTCTTAACGTAGGGTCCTTGCACCTCAGAGATTTGGGGTGAGATTGAGATGGGGGGAATGAACTAAAAAGGAGTGGGAAATTTAAATTTTAATTGACACTAACCCTCTAACTGAAAATGAGCATTCTCTCCATTACTGTTATTAAGATGTATAATTATATACTAATAATTGATAAGTATATTAGTAAACTCATATAATATTTATAATTAATTTTAATAATAAAATTAAACATTACTCTAAGAAGGGGTCCATCAGTGTAAATTGACAAAGGGGTCCATGACACAAAAATTTTAAGAATCTCCGCACTAGAAAACATCAATATAGCTTAATCTTTGCAAGTCACTGGGACTTCCCCCCCAAAATCTGTTTGTTTCAACTGAGATCCTCAGGCTGTTGAAGCTACCTCCCAAGGCCAGCTGAATAATTTTTCCTTCTATTCAATATGCAGGGTTCTGCTGATTGGGCCCCCTGGGTGAAGCATATTTTAGGGTAATTACTCTTTTGTTTCCATTTTTCTGGGGCTTTTTTTTTTTTTGCCTTTCTGGCATTATCTGGCAGTACTTTATCAGATAGTAGCAGACTTATCCGAACACCTTGATGCAAACACTAGCCCTCTTCAGCTTTTATTATCAGTCTTTAGGTGAAAAAAATTATTATAGCTACTTATCTCTTCCTATACTTTTTCTCCTTTGGTCACTGATTAGACTGCCATCTAATATTTTCTATTTACTATCTTGCCTCTTATCTTTGTTGCTGCACAATCATCTAGGTGTCTATGCATATGGATATCTAAATGTCTATTTATCTAGTCCTTTTTCCTCCTCTTCAATTCATTTTGCTCCACAAGTTAAAAGAATCCTCTCAAACTACTTCTGCTTTTCTCCTTTCTTTAAAACATGTTTCTTTTCTACCTCTCATTTTAATGATTCTTTTGACCCTCTTTATGATGCACCATGGTCTTCTGAAATTGATCTTAATGTGTAGCTCTGTTCACAGACTCCTCTGCTCAAGAACATTCAGGGGCTTCCCATTCATTGTCTTTAGGTTTAAAATATAAACTCTTTTGTTTGTATTTTAAAGCCTTCCAAGAATTTGCTAAACTTTATAAGTTACTTATGTGTCATTTTTCCTTATAAACTCTTCATTCTAGCCAAATTGACCTGCTTGCTGCTCCCCAAATTTCTGCATCCATGACTTTGAACAAACTGTCTCCTGTGCCAAAATCTTCTCCTTTGTTAACCCTATCTCTTGAGACCCCCTACTGCCTTCAAGGCTCAGCTCAAATGCTTCCAAGAGGCCTCTGCTGATCCCCTAAGTGTAAGATTTGCCCTCTTTCCAATCAATGAATATTTAAAAAAAAAACGTATCTATCTACCTAGTAGACTGTAGGCTCCATAAGGATAGGGACAGTCTCACTTTTCCATTTTATTCCCAGTAGCTAGCACAGTACCTGGTTCATAGTAAGCATTTAATAAATATTTAAGTGACGGATTAATTGAGGAAAACATGAACCTTTCTGTATCTGCCAGGTATATATTACCCATCCCATTTTGCATTTCATTCCTGTTTTCCATTTGATCTCCCCATCGTCTCTTTTTTGTGATCGGTGGGGCCTCTACAAACTAATCTTTATTATAAACTTTTAAAATACATATTCCTTCTCCTTTTTTAACCTTAAGTGAAATTTAGTTCTTCCCTGAAAACAGCACACCCTTCGTTGCCCTGCAGACAATTCATCTACTGCTACTCCTAGTCCTACTTAACTCATTGAGGTATGAAGGTGTCCTGGTCTCTTCCATTTCAAAATTCACTTCTAGACCATTGATAGAGACATTACCCTTTCTGAGCCTCTTTTACCCTATTTTATCCAAACTATCCCTCTTATATCTTTTAAAAATTATCATTCACACCATCTGTTTCCTCTTCCCCAACTTGTAATTGTCCCCATAAAATATTCAAAAGCAAACCCAAGTTCTGTTTCTTTCAGTTTCCTCACCTGTAAAATGGGGATAATAATAGCACTTACCTCCCAGGCTTGTTGTGAAGGTCAAATAAGATAATAATTGTAAAATATTTAGTACAGTGCATGGCACACACTAAGTGTTATATAAATGTTAAATCTTATTCGCTATTATTATGGCTCCTTGGATACCTCAATAGCCATGGTGATAGTCCAACTCACTGTCTTCATCTTATGTCGCTTTGATCTCTTTGATTGTCTTTTGCCTCTTTTTGTAGCCTTAGCATTTAGCACAGTGCCTGGTACATGTTAAGTGCTTAATAAATGTTTATTGATTGATTGACTCTGCTGAATTTAACCTGTACCACACATTAGCCAAGTACCAGCAAAGCACACATACGCATAGATTTTGTCACAATACATAACTCCTCCTCATTTTTCTCTTCCTTCAAGGTATCGACCTTCATATTGTTTCCCTCTGACCAAATACTTTTTAATCTTTTATCTACACTAAATTCCACACAATAAGTTCTTGATCCTCTCTGAAACTTCCACTATTTGACCCCAAATGGTCCAGTCCGTGAGTCTTCTATTGTGACATCTGTTTTGCTAAACAGATTGGATTCTTTGATCAGTGATTTCAGTGTAGACTGTGCCACAAGGATAGATTCTTTACCCAAAGAAATGCTTTGGCATGACTCATGCCAATCCCTAAGCTCTGTATCACTAGGACTGTCCACTTCATTCTTGTTCTCAGCCTATAAAACACTGATAGAGTTAATGATAGTAGTAAAATGACAGAGCAGTTGTTTTCCACAAACTTTCCTAGCCTAAGCATTTTTTAGTTGTAATAAATCAAAGAACTGGAAAGAGAGAAAACTAAATATTTATTTATTTATTAAACATGTGCTAATATACCAGGCACCATGCTAAACACTTTACAAATATTCTCTAATTTGATTCTTTCAACAGCCCAAGGAAGTAGATATTATTATCACTTCCTTTTTACAATTGCAGGAACTGAGTAAGTCAGAGTTTAAGCTATTTTCCCAGTGTCATACAGTTAGCAAGTGTCTAAGGACAGATATGAATTCTGGTCTTCCTGACTCCAGGTCTGGGAATCTCTGTACTGTGCCACCTAGGTAAGAATTACATGTGAAATACATAGTAACTAAAATCTAGAAGACAGAATCTATAAAACAGAATCATCACATGAGGTAAAGCATCTCATGAAATAACATTAAAAAAACTGAAATATGTATGGTTCCCACTCAGCAACCCCACCTTCAAACTAGACCATACAGTGGGCATAGTTGAAACAAGCTACCTCGCATCTTTGTCATTGCTCCCCTCCCTGCAATGGCAGCTCCCAAGTTGAAACATTTCACCACAAAAGAGGCAGTAGAGACATTATTTTCTGTTATGTGAAATAAAGAGAGAGAGCAACTAGATGGAGTAAAGGATGTAAAGAAGTGGAAAATGTACAAACAAGAAGCTGAGTGGAGGGCTATGAACTTCCATTCTTGAAATAAAAGTGACAAGAAATCCATCTGTCATCATTTCTCCACAAGTTACACTGGACAATGAAAAGTCAGTCTCTCAAGACCCTCCAACATAAGGATGGTGAGGATATCTCACCTCACCTCACAAGAGGAAGGGGGAAAGCTAGAAACAATTTGAAAGGCAAAAGATCGCCTATGTAAAACTCGAATTTCCAAATGGCTCTAAAATGTCTTAAAATTAGAAGGGAAAATGAGTAAAAATCCTAAAAGGAGCCCAGATGCCTTAAACAAGTATTGTAACAGAAAAAAGTAGAGGGCAGTAAACTGAGTAGACATTTAAGAGTCTGAGAATCAATAAAATAATGAACTAAAATAAACATAGAAAAGAAATTTTAAACATCAGAGGAGAAATTGATAAAAACAAAATCAAAACACTAGAGAAATATTAAAGACAAAAATTTGATTCTTTGAAAAGACTAGGAAAATTGATAAATCCTTAGCCAACCTGATAAAGGTGAGAAGAAAATCATTAGCAAAATTAAAACTAAAAAGCAATAGAAAAAAAATTAACATTTATCATGAATCATCACCTACAATTAAATGCTAGGAACTCCTCTGAGAAAAATATAATTTTAATACTAAAACAAGGAGAGGTGAAGCAAAGAAGGAAAGTTTTAAACTGATTTCACCAATGATTATTAATGACAGAATTTAAAATGAAATGTTATTCAAAAGTCTGAAGATATACATGTATATGTGTATGTATATGTGTGTATATATGTATTCACAATCATCAAGTCTGACTTTGTAAGGAATGGTCGCCAAAACTGTTCACCACTGAGAAAGCAATTTAACTAATAACATTAAAAACAAACAAAAATCTACAATAGAACTGCGTGATTTTATCAATATGAAATGAAATGAAAAAGCTTCGGTAAAATGATGCACTCAATTATGCTAAAAATCTAAAAATCATAGACATAGAAAGGACATTTCACACTATAATAAAAGCCTATATCTAGAACCACAATCTAACATTATTTCCAGTGTGAAGAAAGTAGGAAAAATGTCCAAATGTTATATTTAATAATTTATCATCCTTGTATCTGTGCCTCTTTTATATTCTGATTTATAAAACCCTTTTCAGGTCTTACCGCCTCATAGTAAGACTCTTGCAATAGGCACCGTAACTAATCTCTTTTTCTTTGTTTTCTATGTACTTCATTCCATGCTCTATGCTATGGTCATATAAATCTCACCCAAGTATCTCTTAGATTTTGCCAATATTAAATTGTTAAAATGTCAATATCTCTGAAGGAAAAATCCACTGAAATTAGTCATATTTAATTACCTTCTTTTACAGGGTTTTTCATTTTTGCTTCCTTTTGCAATTGCTTCCTTTCCACTTCCATTTCTAAAACCCTCATTCATGTCTTTCTCCCCTCATTCTTAGGTTTTTGAAATACACTCACTGAGTAGTCTCCTGTTCTTTGATTTCTGTGCCCTCCAATCCAGTTGTTTGGAGTGTGTGGAAACTCTATGCTAGATTAACTTTCCCACATAACCCTTTGATTATGTCACTAATCTAATTTTTAGAAATGTCAGTGTCTTAAATGTGTCCTTCCCCCAAGGGATGGGAGATTAATATCCTCGAATGACCTACTTCTTCTCTTGAATTTCTTGACTCTATCCCCACTTCAGATTCATTGACTGATTCAGTTCATTGATCTGACCTCAGTGGCCAGAATCACTGAGACTTACCTTCTAAGGATATATTGCTCCTTGTGTCTGTCACTGAATCAAACAGAGACTCAAATTCAATGAAATTTTTGAAAACACCTAGTTTAATCCCCTCATTTTGCAAATGGAGAAAAACTCATATATGAATACAAACTACAACATCCATGATGGATTGCCATTCTACTTCTTGGGCAGTTTTAATACCAGGAAACTCTCAAGGGACTCTGTGCTCCCTTTTTTAAAACTTTTCTTTTTGCAAATTTTTCTTTCGGTTCGTTTAGTTGTTTGCAATTTTCCCCCTCATACTGAGCCAAAATTTGTATCCCTGTAATATACACCCACTGGTCCTAATTATAACCTGGAAGCATTCATCCATCATTTCATTGCTCTTTCTCCTTACATAAGCTACTATTTTAAAGCAAATTTCATATTTCCCAGTCCTTTGCTCAGCTATAATTTCCTAGTTTACTCCACTGTTTCTCAGAACAGCATAAGCAGTATGCTGTTTGAAGTTAGAAATCCTGGATCCTTATCCCACCAGAGAAACTTAATAATTGTATGATCATGGGTGAATAATTTAATTTCTCAGAACTTCTTTTTTCTTATCTGTAAAATGAGTATAATAATATTTACACCATGCTGCCAGGAGCAGGTGGGCATTCCATGGAGGAGTTGAAATGAACGTGGGTCGGGCTAACCAGTGGAAACTGAGCTAATTTTTTTTTTGCTTTTATGGAGGGGTGAGGGCAGGGCAATTGGGATTAAGTGACTTGTCCAAGGTCACATGGCTAGTAAGTCTAAGGTCAGATTTGAACTCAGCTCCTCCTGACTCCACGGCTGGTGCTTTATTCAGTGTGCCACCTAGCTGCCCCAAGTTGAGCCAATTTTATTCATCTGAGGGTCCAGCATATATACTATAGCTTTAGCACTTACATCATACTTTCTTGTGGGAAACTTCGCATAGTTTGCAACATGAAGCACCTAACTTGAAACTTTTCTGGAGGTTACTCCCATGGGATGCTTCTCTGCTTTCTTTTCTCATGCGTCACTACTTTATCTACACTGCTGAGGATGGTCAGAATGTTCCAAGCCTCCCTTCCACAGGGGATGAGTAAGGGGAGGAGGGTGAGTCAACATCCTGAGATACTGGGCCCTGGTGGGGGAAGACAGGATTAAGGGGGTCCTTAGCCTCGATTCATGCCCATGGCAGACCCTCAGAGCTAACCCTTGACATTGCCCCCTATAATACCATTTACATCAACAGGTTATGGTGAAGAAACTGCCTTATGAACTCTGAAGTACCATATGTGCAAATGTGAATTCTTGCTCTCCGACACTGGTGAGTCCCTTCATCATCTGGTTCCCTTTCTCCTTGTTGGTCTAAGTTTTTCAATGCCCTTTTTATTTTTAATTTTTTTGCAGGGTGATTGGGGTTAAGCAACTCGCCCAAGGTCACACGGCTAGTTTTTTGTGTTAAGTGTCAGAGGCCAAATTTGAAATCAGGTCCTCCTGACTCCCGGGCTGGTGCTCTATTCACTGTACCACCTAGCCACCCCTCAATGTCCTTTTTAAAATGTGACACTTATCAATAAGAATAAATTAAGCACTTACTATGTATCACCCATTTTGCTAATGCCAGGGGAAACAAGCTTTTCCTTAAGAAACTTACATTCTTTTTGGGGAGACAATATGAAAACACATACATGAGTATAAGAAACACAGAGATTGCAAGGAAGTTTGCCTTCAAACAGGAAAACTGAAGACATTTCAAGTGATCAAAGTAATAGAATACAGTAAAACTGTATAAATAGCCCATTGATATCTATACTAGCATATAATGCTAGTAAATTAATAGGCTTCATGTTTTATTTTGTTTTTTTTTTAGCTACATATATATACATGCCTGCATTGCAGTCAAAAAAGCACACTTAAATATTGGAAAGTCATTCATGTTTATGATAAGCTTCCCTACATATAGCAAAAACCCTCTTTTTCTTTCTACACTATACTTCTCTCGTAGCCAATTTTTATGTCACTTTTATTATTGTCTCTCAGCCAGAAACAAACATTTCCATTATATTTTTAAATGAATTTTAATAATTCTGTGAACTGCCAGAATGTCTCTTCCTGAATTGGACCTTGCTGAAAATTTATTAGAAAAGAAAAAAAGAATGTCTAGTCTATAAAATGTTGACTCAGTACAGTCACTAAAAAGCATCACAATAAAACTTTTGCCTTCTAGTGACAACTAACCAACCTTTTAGTATGTTAAGAGAAGATACAAACTAATCAAAATTTAAAACCTGGTAACTCAGTTCTTATTCATCTTCCTTGGGTCCACCCCAAATTTCCATGTTACTTTCCCAAAGCTGGTCCTCAAGAATATGGTATGCCATAAGGAGGAAGAAGGGAGCCAAAGAGGCCAGCAGACTTCAGGATCAGAGGTATTATGAGAACAACATTGCCACAACTACCGGGCATCCTCTTTCTTTCCCTTTCTTTTTTTCTCAGCTTTGTCTTGACCACATGATACAAGTTAAAGCAGTAATTAAAAAAAAAGAACAAATTGGTACTTCTTAAAAATATAGGAAAGTTGATCACTAGAACAAATTGAAAAAGACAAATAAAAGACAGAGCTTTATGCAGGGCCTGACTCATAGTAGGTATACCATTACATTCGACCCCAAGATCTTTCATGGCCCTTACAAAACAAAAATACATTAACAATACATTACATTACATAGATTAATGAGAGTCTGGAATAACTGGTGTCAACAGAACTTTGCAATGATATATAACAGGGTGTAGCAGCAAGCACCCCAAGCATCCCCGGGGTGGCTGCCAACACAGGTTCTTAGATCTGCTTTGCTAAAGGAAAGCAGCTCAAAATGGGTTGACAAGGTTACTTTAATCAGTCAAACATATATCCTGTACCTAGTTCAGGGGAAAAAGGTCAGCACCCTGAACTTCAGAGTATACAGACAGAATTATCAAGATGGAGAAACAGATCAAGTAGACAGGTTTCCAAACTGTCCAACCATTACATCTATACCAAATCAACATCTGGGTTTTTCAAAGCCAGGGGGGCTCTCAACAACAACGGCTTCCCAGGGTCTCATCTGATCAAATCACAGAACACTTCTCAAAGTGAGCCCCAAAGCAAAGCCTCACATCAGGGATTATATAGCCTTCTCCTGGGTCAGAGAATGTAACCACCATCTTGACCCACTGCCCAATCACACAGCATCAAGGTGTGGGCATTCCTGAAAACCAAGCCTCCTGCCACAGGCTCCATGTGACCACATTAAGCCTATTAGGAGGCAGAGTATATTTTTAAATCAAGGAAGGTTCTTAAGAGTCTCTTAAGCCTATCAGAAGAAGGAAGGGAAGATCTTTAAATTTGCATTTCCATTACACAGGGATAGTAAAAAATAAGCACATAAAACAATATCTTAAGGTGAGGGGTTGGACACAAGCATCCCATCTTCCCCCCTCAAATGAATGGGGCTCAAAAACTTGGGGTAAGATGTGAAAATCTCTTCTCCATAGCTACTTCCAGCTAAAATTGAATGTAGGGCTGTCCCTGCCCCAAAAGGTCTCATTCAAGAGGCCAGTTTTTTAGTTGGCATCCAGAGCTTGGTCAACACCGGGTTCAGGAGGTCCCATTGGAAAGGTCAGTTTTTCAGCTGGCATCTGGAGCCTAGTCGATGCCAGGTCCAAGCGTGGCACATCACAGTCATGGACAGGGGGTGACATTTGGCTTAAGTGATCAAACATTTGCAGGTGGAGGGTACTTAACCTGCAGGAAACAGATCTCCCAAACAAGTTTAATAGACAAAAAGTCAAAAAGAAACAAATATAAGGTCAGTCATGCCTTTGGAGCCGATGAACTCACTATCAAAGCCTCATTCATGGCAGAATATATGAGTTAAGGGTACAATTTGGTAATCATCTTCTCCTGTGTAAACAACAGTTAAAATGATCTTTCCCATGTGCTATAATCTCCACAGTGTTTGGAACATCATCTGATTTCCACTTTACCCATACTTTAGCTCCTAATTTTATTCTAGTAGTAGAACCAAACCCTTTAGTTCCTCTGATAGTTATTTCAGACGGAGGGTCAGTTTTGACAAGAGATATTGTTTCACAAGGAATGATAATTACTTGAACTATTCTATCATTTTTACAAAACTATATAGGTTCTTCACCTAAATTTTGAAATGTCACAATAATTTCTCCTTGAAAATTAGAATCTATTATTCCAGCCAATACATGTATTCCTTGAGCTGCCAAATCTGATTTAGGTAATAGCAGCCCAAAATGATTTGTAGGGACTCTCATACATATTCAAGTAGAGATGTTTCTTGTTTCTTTTGTATCCAAGCAAAAGTCCTCCAAACAATGTAAATCATATCCTGCTGATATGGTGCTGGGACATCTTGCCTCACAGTCCAATACTCAGTATTTGGGATCTTATGTATCTGCTGTTTTCTAATTTGTAGATTTGAGGTCATTATTCTGGCTAGTGGTGTACTTCTTCCCAGTGGTCTATTATTCAAATTAAATAAAACAGTGAACAAATTATCTTTCAAATGTAGATACGAATTATTAGCACTTAACTTTCTCAACTTTTATTTCAATAATCCATTCATCCTTTAAATTAGCCCAGATGCTTGTGGACAACATGGAATATGCTATAACCATTCTTACTATTTAGTATACAATATCTCTTCATTTCATTAACTTTGAAATGTGACCCAGTATCACTTTGAATCCGTATTGGGGTTCCATAATACAGATTATTGTAATGCCAAGCAAAGGCAACTTCCCAAGGTTCAAAATACCAGCATAGGTGCTCTCCATTTTATTCAGTGAAAAATTAAGAACAGAGAAAATCAAAATATAACATCATTCAAAATACAGCATTTACTAAGTGTAATTCAATAATCTCCAAGTACTACCCCACCCCTGGACATTACATTCATTTAATCAGACACAAAGCCCCTCTTCTAAATACTACTCCATCCCTAGGCTATACATTCATTTAGTCCATCACAAAGCCCCTCTTCTCAAATGGAGATTAGTTTCCAATCATAGGTAAAGTACATTCATTTGTTCAATCACAGAACACAAAAAGGCCAACAGTTCCCCACCCTTGGATCACAATTGAATCTACCCCAGAGTTACAACAAGCTTAAGCACAGCATTTAATGCCCAAAGAGAGGTCTTTGCTTCATCTTGACAGAGGCAAGTTATCAGCAACCTTTGTTCCTGGGGAGACAAAGCTTAGCAAGGCCACAAGATAAATTGCCAGTGTCTTCATTAATTCATTCTCTGTCTGCAGAACAGTCCTAGGACCCCTGAAAACATTAGCAAAACCCTCTTCCAGGATTTCTGTAAACATACAACAAGAAAATCCTTATTCAGGGTTTCTGAACCAACAGCAAGGTTCCAAGACCTCTGCAACAACAGCACTGTCCTTCACTAGTGGACAGAATTCACTCTCTGTCTGCAGAACAGTCTCAGGAGCTCTAAACAAACAGCAAGTTTCGAAGACATCTGCAACAACAGGACTGTCCTTCACCAGTGGACAAATCTGGCAAAACAACATCAAAACAGACAGACAAAATACCAGCATAACAGCCATGTCTCTTCAGTCCTTGGCAGCTCTTGGTGGCAGCTCTCAAAAGTCCTGGGCAATTCAAAGTGGCCCTCAGCAATCCTTTCAGTCTCTCTCTGCCTCCAAGGTGCTGCTTCCAAAAAGTTCTTCTGCCTCTCTCTTTTCTTGTGTCTCTCTAAATTTACATCACCAGCTCCTCCCAGTTCAGCCCTCTCTTTTCATGTCAACAAGTCCATCCCACAAGTGGGATTCACAAGCTCTGGGTTTTAACACAACCAAACCAAAAACCAAGCCAATGAAGGGGGATCTTTAAATTTCATTACTATTACACTTATGAGGTCTAGAGTTTTATGGGTGTTTTTTCTCAGTAACATTCTTATAAGGACAAGCCACTAGTACAACTGAATAGGTGTCAACACAAGTACATATACATTTGCATCCTTTTTCTTGTGGTAGAGAACCAATATAATCTATTTGCCAGATTTGGTCTGTGACTTTTCCCCTTTCTATCTCTCCAGTTACTCCCTGAGGGACAGTTCATTCCTTTTCCATTTGACATATATGGCACTCCTTTGCTGTCTGTTTTAACAATGAACGAGAGATGCTAATACATCAATCTTGTGCTCGCCAGTGTGGGCCTGGACCCCTAAATGGCCAACTGTTTGATGGACTCATTTTGCTAGTACTGGATCATCAGTTGGTGTCAGAGTAGGGACAATATGTTGAGTAACAATCTTTGCTAGTCGATCAGCATGTGCATTGTACTCATGTTCTGTCATAGTGAGGGCCATGTGAGCACCTACATGAAAAACTGACATCCGTAACCAAAGACATATCCCATCTAGCTTTCCATAATTCTTTGCCCCAGACTCCTTTGCCATGAATTTCCCAATTTTGATTTTTCCACATGTAACTAACGCATTAGCTACCTCCCATGAATCAGTAAATATATGATACTGTCCTCCTTACTCTCTTTTGATGGCTTGGTATACTTCCATAAGTTCAGCTTATTGACTACTTCTACTTCTCCCAGTACTTTCCAAAGTCTGCCTAGTACATGGGTTATAGGCTAGTGCTTTCCAGTGTCTTTTTTGGCCCAAATATTTTCTGTCCTTTTCAGTAAACCATGCGTGCTTCTTCCCTTCTTCAGTTAATCCATCATATCTGTCATTCCATTTAACCAAGGGTTGTACCAATTGTTGCTTTGGTTCAGGGGATGATCCTTTCCCTCAGTATCTATGTTGGCCATAGATTCATGTAGAGCAGAAACTCTACTTTTGCCTGTTTTAGCTCTATTTTGAATATACCATTACCATTTAATTTTGCTGGACTCTTGTACATGTCCAATTCTGTGAGAAGCTGGGGTACTCATTACTCAGGTCATAATCATGATTCCAGGCCTTAATATCACTTCATGCCCCATAGTGAGTTCTTCAGTCTGCCAAAGTCCAATATGTAGCTAAGAATTGCTTTTCAAAAGGGTATGTTGAACTCCTGATGAAGGAAGTTTCCAACCAGATTCCTAAGGGTATATTTCGGTTTTGTTGTTTCTGCCATAAATTCCAATTTGCATATTCATCCTGCAAAGTCACTTGTAATTCCTACAGGTCATTTCACATAGGCCATAAATCTAGGGCCAACTGTATAATAGCCTTGGCTTCTTCAAAGCTTCACTCTGATCAATTCCCCAGTCAAATTCATATTTCTTCCTAGTAACCTTATATAAGGGTTTCAAAATCTGTTCCAATACTTTCTTTACTTTCTTTAATCTGAGTCTCCCTGAAGGTATGGCAAAGTTGAATACAATGGTTCAAGGAAGATCCATAAGGGGCAGTCCTCACTTGCCTATTCCATCTAATATTAAGTCCTTTTTCTGGGTACATTTTATATAGTTCATTACTTGTAATACCATTAATTCTTCCAAAATAAACCCCTGCTTTCAATAGAGCAGTAACAGTTCTAGTGTTGTCAAGCTGTTCTGACTTTGAATCCTCTGGCCATTTACTTTCCTCTCTTGAGGAAATTTATCTTTTTCTCATTCCTCCAAGTTACTAAGCTGTGAAATCTTATCTAGCACCTCTGAAAGAGGTTGCCCTATTTCACCAATTAGTAGAATCAGAAGTAGGTGCTTGTAAGCATGAGGAACCATCTTCCCTATGATATTTCAATGAGAAACTGCTAAGGGGATATCATGATTCTCATCTGCATCTCCAACCATGATAGCAGTTTTCATTACTTCTCAAGCAAGTACCAGGGTCTGTCTCTACTAGGACACATTGAACCAGTGGGATACATTTTATTGCATCCATCAGCAGCTAAAGCTAACAGATTGGTCATATTGTTACACCTTGCCATATTAAAATCTCTAAAAGCTTGCTGGACAAAAGGATTCTGACAAATATGTATAAATTTCAAGCAGTCTATGCTATCTACCTATTCTCCTCTATCTTCTTCTTCACTGATTCTCACCATCCAAGACACCGTAGTGCCAATGCAATATTTACAGCACCCACAATCATGATAAAGACTGTGACTATAAATATCACATGACGTTTGATCACAAAATATACTAGATTTTCCAGGTAGAGGACAGAACTGAAGCATTTATTTGAACACCAGAAAACCAAATCCCAAAACCAGTAAGCCAATTCCATCATAGTACCAAAGATATTCAGAAGCCATAATAACACTGAGAGCCACAGCATCCTTCAGCCTTCCCACAAACCAATACAAGATCAATATCTACTCACGAGCCTATCAGACTCCTTGCCTGAGCATCGTCTCTCCCCCACCATCTTGCTAGTTCTGACTCTCAGCTTCCTGTGACTCTGCTCTACCCTTCAGCAAACTCCTTCCACCACAGGCTCCATGTGACTATACTTAACCTATTAGGGGGCAGAGTTTATCTTCACAGCAGGGAAGGTCTTCAAACTCCCCTTCAGTCTATTAAGGGGCAGGGAAGATCTTCAAATTCCCATTCCCATTAAAGACACCAATCCCATCCTTTGGGTGAATCTGCTTAATATATCAGTAACCTCCTGCTGAGTGAAATACTCAGTTATCTCCCCAAACTCTGTTTGACCTCCCTGATTCTCCTGATTTCTTCTCAGTATGGGATGAACTTCTACCCTTGTAAAAGCCTGGTAATGTAGCATTGTATTGCTTTCTAACCATGCACTCTCCTGGCATTCATTGTCATGGCAACTAGGTTCAGTCTGTTAGGGAGCCATTCACATTCCTCTTGTTAGTTTTTTTCTTCTTTTTCTGAGCCAAATTCACAACAACCCTCTCTTCTACCATCTGAGACCCTCCAGCTTGCTCTTCTAAAGGAGAGCCTGAATGCTATAATACAACCAACTTCTCATTCAAAACTGTTAATTTTTTCTTGTAACAGCTTGTTTCTTCTCTTACATATAACACAGTAACCTGTTAGTAAAATCCAGGCCCTTCTACATACTGCCTCCAATTCTCTCCTTGATTTTATTGGTATTCTTTGCAAACATGTTTCTAAATCTCTAGTTTTTCCCTTTTGTAACCTCAGTTCCCAGTTTTCACAGAACCCTGTATTTTTAGCCCACTCTTTTGCTAGGGAGGATTAAGGTAAATCTTCCAACCCTTTAGCCATTTCTTCTTCGAAATCCCTTCTGCCTCCAAATAGAGATCTAATATTTCCCAGTCCTGTCCTTCTCTCCAAATACAGTGCCAACACAATATTCATAGTGCCTATGGCCACTATAAATATGCCAGCATAGTGATCCATCACAAAATATAACAGATTCTCCATTTATAAGATAGAAACAAAACATTTATTCAGATACCAGAAAACTAAATCCTAAAACCAGTAAGCTGATTCCATCATAGTAGCAAAGAGTTAATAAGCCATGACAGCACAGAGAGCCATGACATCCTTTAGCCTTCCCACAAACCAACATTTACTCACAAGCCTTTCTCCCTGGGGTGCATCCTCTCTCTCCTGCCATCTAGCTGCTCTGACGACCAGCTTCCTATGGGCTCTGCTCCACCCTTCAGCAAACTCCTCCCACCACAGGCTCCACATGGTTTCATTCAGCCTATTAAGAAGCAGGGTATATCTTCAAAGCAAGGAAAGTCTTCAAATTCCCATAGGCTTATTAAGAGGCAGGCAAGATATTCAAATTTCCATTACCATTACAGAAAGTCATTCATGTTTATGATAAGCTTCCCTACATATAGCAAAAGCTCTCTTTTTTCTTTCTACAACATCCTTCTGTTATAGTCAATTTTTATGTCAACTTTATTATTGTCTCTCTTAGTCAGAAACTAACATTCCCATTACATTTTTAAATGAATTTTAACGATTCTGTGAACGCTAGAATGTCTCTTCCTGAATTGGCCCTTGATGAAAATTTATTAGAAAAGAAAAAAGGAACGTCTAGTCTATAAAATGGTGATTCAGTACGGCCACTAAAAATCATCAGAATAAAGCTTCTAGAGACAACTAACCAACTTTTCAGTATCTTAAGAGAAGATACAAACTAATCAAAATTAAAAACCTGGTAATTCAGTTCTTATTCATCTTCCTTGGGTCCCCCCCAAATTTCCATGATACTTTCCCAAAGCTGGTCCTCAAGAATATGGCATGCTATAAGGAGGAAGAAGGGAGCCAAACAGGCCTGCAGACTTCAGAAATAGAGGCATTATGAAAATAACATTGCCACAACTGCCAGGCATCCTCTTTCTTTCCCTTTCTTTTTTTCTCAGCTTTGTCTTGACCACATGATATAAGTTAAAGCAGTAATTTAAAAAAAAGAACAAATTGGTACTTGTTAAAAATATAGAAAAGTTGATCACTAGAACAAATTGAAAAAGACAAATAAAAGACAGAAGTTTATGAAGTGCCTGGCTCATAGTAGGTATTTAATAATTATTGACTCTTTATTTGTTGTTCAGTCATTTTTTAGTTGTGTCTGACTCTTTGTGATCCCTTTTAGGGTTTCTTGGCAAAGTACTGGATTGTTTTGCTGTTTCCTTTTCTAGGTCATTTTATAGATTAGGAAACTAAGGCAAAGAGGGTAAAGTGACTTACCCATGAAGATGAGTCTTCCTGACCCCAGATCTGGCATGCTATTCACTGTGTTACCTAGCTATTCACTGTGTTACCTGTTTATTAACTAGATGCAATTGTGGATTGTGGTATAGTGTTCAATAAATCCAGAAACGCTAAATACTGGGGGTAAGAATTCTATTTGATTAAAATTTCTAGGAAAAACTAGAAAGCAGTGTGGAAAAAATTAGATCATATGCTGTAAAAAACCTCCAAGTAAAAATAAATCCTCCATATAAAAGTTCATTTTTTAAAGTTGAAAGGAAAAAAGAGAGATACCTTACACAACTATGGCAATGATTATAAATAGAAAATTTGTTATAAAAGAAAGCTTCAAGCTGAGAGAGAGTCCTGATAGGCAGTGATAGAAACGGGGAAAAAAAGAGCAAAACATTCTAGCTAGCACAGAGAAAGGAGGGCAGGTGTAGAAGGGTTCAAAATAGAGTAATATACTGTTATCTACTCAAACTTGAAAGTACTCTTTAAAAAGATGCATTACCAACTTTAGAAGTTCTTGTCAGTTTTAAAGAACAAGTTACCTTATGAACGGAATTTCCTCATAGTTTTCAACAAAGATGGTGCCAAACAAAACTATGTCCCAGGCTCCCTTGTCATTTTTATTTGTTTTGGGTCAGAGCTATTAATTGGCAAGAGTATTCAATAGGATATGGAAATTTTAAGCTGTAGTCTTGTCTCCTTACCCAAATCTGTGAACACATTGCATAGTATTTGCTTTTGGTTGGAGAAGGCAGTCCTTCACGAAATGGTGGGAAAGCCTATTGCTTGACTGGTAGATCCAGTGTTAGAGTAATTTGTGCTGTTGCAATTCTGATTTTACAAGAACATTTATGGTACTTCATGATATTACAGCTATACCAGTGTCATAGCTCATTTTAAAGCCATCAAGCATTCTCCTCTTGCCTTGGTGCAGTCAAAGAGTAAGGCAAGAAGATGCAAAAGTGTATTTGAAGGAGAAGGCATTTTATAATTTCCAGCATTATGTCAGCAAAAGTCAGTCATGGACCCACTGGCATTATAAAGTAATCCAATCTTTAGCAAAGTATTATGGACTATTCCAATAATAGTCTTGTCTCTCTTTAAAGGAGCAAAATTCATAGTAACTATCATCCTTTTTTTTTCTCCAAAGAGTCTGCTGCATCAGGAAGTTTTTCTCTAAAAGGTTTGGGATCTGACCTATTGAATTTAAGAACTCTTAAAGTTGGCACCACCCACAGGAAATTTCCAAGACTAGTCTTGCCCAGGAAATTTCCCTTTTCTATGAAAACTGAAGTTTGAGACCATGTAATCTAGAGAAACCAAAACCCTATCTTCTGCTATAATAGAAGTAAAGGTTCAGGAATATAATATACTTGAGCTCACCTCTCATACTGTATGCTGAGATAATATGACCATGGGAGCCCATCTCGGTGACTTCTGCCTTAATTCACCATTACTACTTTTCATGGTGAGGCATGAAAATAACATCCTCCAGTTTCTATCAGCCAATCAATAGAAATTCCCAGTATCCCATCAGTTTAATTGAGGAACTCTAATCCATGCTTTGTAATCAACCAATCAACAAGCATTTTTCTAAATACCTGCTATCTTCTAGACACTGTGCTAAACAACTTCTTCCCTCAATGAACTTAATGAACATAGACAGTGCTGTCGAAAATACAGGGCACAGATAATTGGGTGACACAATACGTACAAAATAAGTATGTAAAAAAAACCCATTTTTTGGTGGTGGTAGACACTCTAGGAAGGCTACATATAAAAAATGAAGCTTGAGCTGAGCTTTGAAGGAAACCATGGGTTTTGAAAGGCAGAGGTGAGAAGTTGGTACACTCTAAAAGTGGTAGATAATCTGTGCATATGTCTAGGGACAGGAGATGGAGAGTCATAGATGAGGAAGAGCGAAAGTGCCAGGATAATAGAATGTGTTAAGGAGTATAATATTTAATAAGAATCTAAAGGTAGGTTTAAGTCAGATTTTGAAAATTTATTGAGAGATACCTCAAATTGATCAGAAACTTGCTTCTGAGTCATATTCTCTTACAGAAGAAACTGGGGGTATTTATGCTCTAGAAGAGAATGCTTATGGATACATGATGTTATCTTCAAATATTTGAAGCTCTCTCACATGAAAGATACATTAGCTTGTTCTTTTTTGCTACAGAGAGAACTGGGACGAAATTGGTAGAAATAATTGGGAAACAAAATTTTGTCTTAATATAAGGAAGAACTGCCTAACGATCCTAGCTGTTTGGAAATGAACTGGTATGCCTCATGAGATACTGAGTTTCTTGTCACTGGAAGTTTACATGGGGAGGCAGGATGATCACTTGCCAAGAATTTGTGGATACAGATTGAAGCATTCCTATGGATTGGGCTCAGTGATTTATATGGTCTCTTGCAGCTCTAAGATTTTAGGATTCTATGAACTGCAGATTGAATTACTGTGATGCTTTGGAAGGACCAGAATCAAAGATAAGGGTTTAAGTTTCCACCCCATTCACAGCAAAGTTGGGTACAGAATCAGAGTACAATGAATTATCTTCATTCTTTTGTGGGGACTCTGATGAACTGGTAGTTAACATTTGACAGTCCTCAGGTTTTTATCCTGGGGAAAGGAAAATCAAAAGCTTTGTTAATTAAAGACACCAAACTCTGGAATTTGATTCCTAGAGCATCCGATGAGCTAGGGAACAGAACATACAGAGGGAGATTCAAACCTCATATCTCTTCATGTTGGCCTTTGCTGGCCTGGAATGAGTTATATTGGTATTCTTGGCTGGTTACCAAGGGGAAAAGATAATATTCTGTTTCTCAGTTACATTATTTTGGGCTAAAAGACTTTCACTGTCCAATGACCTTGGAACTTTGGTACATGGTACCATGTAAGATAAAGAATAAAAAGAAAAATAATTATAGTTTATTTTTTCCCCTGAGATCCTAAATTTCTGCTTCAGAAGTATTGTTGAAAGTTTAAGGTTCCCAAGAAAATGCATTTATTTAGCTGGTTTTCTGAAGAAAGTAAAGTGTGCCAATGAAGTTCTTAAGCATGTTGCTCAACAGGAAAAATCAGGATGGTAGAAAACCTTTGGCAGAGTAAGTTGGTACCTTATTTTCA
The DNA here is from genome assembly GCF_028583685.1 of Petaurus breviceps papuanus. Taxonomy (NCBI): domain Eukaryota; kingdom Metazoa; phylum Chordata; class Mammalia; order Diprotodontia; family Petauridae; genus Petaurus; species Petaurus breviceps. The sequence continues at coordinate 247,245 of NW_027185764.1, forward strand.
ATGCCTAATAGATCTTGTGGTTTGGAAGCTTCAAAAAGTAGACTGAAACATTATACAAAGGTCTTAGAGATTAAGGTTCTGAATAATGCAATATCAACATTTTTTTTTTCCTACTGGGGTTTGAAGTACTAGGCATAATGATAATAAAAGTCAATGTTTATACAGCACTTTCCTCCCAACAAACCTGTGAGCTTGGTAGTTCATGTTTTATTATTCTCATTTTACTGATGAGAAAAATGAGGTTGAAAGAGCAGGGCAATTTGTTCTGGGAGCAAAGCTTTGAAGTGTCAGAAGCAGATTTTGAACCCATGCTTTGAGTACTGAGGACTTGACTGTCCTGACTAAATTAGCTACCTTCCTCTCGATGTCCTATTCTGAGATGAATAGATTTAGAGCCAGAAGAGATCTTAAAAGGTCATCTAGTCCAACCCACTCATTTTACAGAAGAAGAAACTTAGGTCTAGAGAAAGTAAGTGATTTTCTTAAGGATTTCCTCCAGGTCGTGCTAAGATGGAACCAAGGTGCTCTGATTTCAGATCCAGTGTTCTTTCAGATATACTGCACAACATATGTTACCTATCACTTTTAAATTCATATGTTACAGCAGACAAAGATGTGACACTCATGTGCGTTTTAAAGAATGTCTTTATCTCTTTCATGATACTTCCCTCCTAAAATACATCTGCAGAATTACTTTCATAGAGTAAAAACCAAGCAGGCTTGGACTATCTTCACATATAGATAAGACCCATTATCAAGGGGACAGCAAGGTGGCACAGTGGATAGGGGGCTGGGCCTGGAGTCAGGAAGACTCAGCTTCATGAATTCGGATCTGGCCATAGATACTTACTAACTGTGTGACCTTGGGCAAATCATTTAACCCTGTTTTTCTCAGTTTCCTTATCTGTAAAATGAGCTGCAGAAGGAAATGGCAAACCGCTCTATGATCTTTGCCAAGAAAACCCCAAAAGAGGTCATGAAGAGTCAGACCCAAATGAAAAAGACTGAACAACATCAATCAGTTTGTCAGACAGCTGATATGATATTGACCTTTGTTCAAATTCTGCCTCTGATACTTGTTCCCTATATGGCCTCGGGAAAATCACTTAACCTCCCAGGGTCCCATCCCCCCCATTTCCTCATCTGGAAAATTAGTTAGAATTGTATTAGAGGACATCTCAGTTTCCCTCCAGTTGAAGAGCTTTGATTTCTTGTAGGAAACCACTGACTGATAAATGTGAAAAATTCACAGATATGCCACAGTTGTCTTTCTGAGTTGTATGGCTTTTATCTTGAAGATCTATTTTAATTAATTAAAAACATTTTAAAACTTTATTTTTTGGTTTTATATCACCTACATTTCCGATATATTAAACATAGAATTTATTTTACTCTAGATACCATATGTCAAAAAATACTTTTATGACAGTTGCTTTGAAAAAGGCCAAGTCACAGTGAAGGAGAAATCCTCAAACTGGTCAGTCTACTTTGAAACTCATACTGCAGCTAGTCTCCAAGGAGGGCAATAGAAGTCTCAGTACTTTCAGTACTTATAAACCATGGTTCATTTAGAATTTTGGAAGAAAGAACAAGAAAGCATCAGACCATGCTGCCCAAGCAGCAAACAAGTCTGGACAAGCTTTCTGGAGGATGCATAGTATGTACAATTTCCCACTATTGCAAAAGACCATATCCCATCGTCTTCATAGTGACAATGTTGTTCTGAGCTGTGGATATCTAATATGAAAAGATGGGCCTGTCAACTTTTATTTTATTGTTACATATCAGAATAACTGTTGGTTTATAGTCCACTGATTGATATGCCATAAAAAATGCTGAGTCACTTCACAAGAAATATAGCTTATTAAAAGTCAAACTGAGCCCTCTAGAGGTTAAGGAGATGACACATGTGTATGACTGGATTTGTGTAGCTTTGTGTGTTCTTGCCGTCTTTTAGAGTTTATGATTTAGCCTCAATAGATTGACTGCCATGACCTCATCCAAAATGCCTTTCATTTTGCATTCATTTCCCAAGAAATGTTTTATGTTAAGGAAGCCTATTTCTGTTCTTCATCCTTGAAACAACCATGTATATTTAGACTTTTTTCTTTGTTATTTCACTGGAAAGAATTATATTGCCAATTTCCTACTTGCCTTCCTTATATAATTGTTTAATCCTGGACGATGTTGATTTGTATTTTGGCTTTTGAATGCTTATGTTTTCTAAACTAGTCCTTTGTTCCTTTAGTTCCTTAATCTTTAGTAGGAGACTTCTTCAGTTGCCAACAGAGACAGCCATTGCCTATATATCATTTTTCCTAAAAAGTGTGCTTTGAATAATTTTCCTTTTGTTCTTAATAAAAGGAGCTGCTTTGTAAAACTTGGACTCAGTCAAAAGGCCATCACAAGGACCTAGAAGGCCACATGTGACCTCGAGGCTGCAGGTTCTCCCTTTCTGCTTAAATAATTACTAGTTGGATGACTCTGAGCAAATCATTTCAGCTCTGACTCAGTTTCTTCAACTGTAAAGTTCAGATAATAATAACACCTACCTCCCATGGTTGTTGTGAAGCTCAAATGAAATATTTGTAAAGTGCTTGGTACATAGTACATGGTACATACCATATAAATGCTAACTATTATTATGATAATGATGATGATATTCATGTGTCTGAGTGACTGACTTAATCTTTTTGCATTTTAGGAGATTCTCTAACACTATAAGAAGCAGAGGAGGCATGGACTTACAGTGGTAGAAGATGTTTCTTCAATGAGAATTCCCTATAATCAAGAAAATCAAGGGTCTTCACCAACAAAATAAACACAAAGGAGGAGCTTATAATAAATAACTACAGTGATGGTACCTATAAAGTGTACATATTTATCATTTGTTGTCTGTGACTTCAGTTGTGTGTTTAGTGTGGTAATTGGTGGGGATATGTACTTAACTAAGGAAAATTTTTGTGGAGGTGAGACTTCCCAAGTGTCCACATTAACAGGCTCAGTCTGGGATCACCATCTTTATTTCTTGTCAGAGAGGAGTAGATTTGGAAGTTTTGTCTTGTGTTTTTACATTTTAAGTTGATTCCTAGGAAACTCTAACACATGTCAATTAGCCAGCTTTGGACAGGCCCTAAGCAAAAATGTGAAGTGGGTAAAATTTGTTTTCACTGACTTCAGTCTCCTAAGCACAAAGAAGGCATTCATTGAATAAATGAATTGATTGACTATTTCTGATTTCACCAAGATATATCTTCAGCCCCCTTCCTTTATGTCAAGTCAAGTTACCAAGTATTTATTAAGTGCTCCTGAAATGTGCTAAGCTTTGGGAATACAAATGTAAGCCGAAAGACAGTCCCTGCCCTTAAGGAGCTTCCATTCCAGTTGGGTAAGACTATAAGTAAAAACTGAAAGGAGGGAGCCTGGCATAGAAAGTTTGGAGAGTCAAGAATAAAGCCTGAAGAGAAATGAAGACATTACAGTCCTGAGTATCCTCCTCAGAATAGTAGTTCTGGGAGGAGTCAGCCAATCAGAAAGAGGCCGCAAGATGGAGGGCCGGAGGTAGATGAATTTCTAGGATAAAGAGGTTCCAGAGGAAATCTAGAGGATTAGAAATGTAGCCTGAAGAGGCTTTCTCTGATTATTCCTCTTTCTGTGCTTCTCCCTCTACCAGTTCCCACATTAAATAAGCTCCTTGAGGCCAGGGATTGTTAGTTTTCCTCTCTGTATAGACTAAATGCCACCCTTTGTGACTGATCTCAGGTAGGGGTACCTGCCAAAGATAATGCCTGGGGATATATATGGTCGGGCTCTTGCAGTTCGTGTCCTGAACAGAGGAAGGCTTGTGTCTTAAAGGGACAGATTGCTTAGTTTCTTGTCCTTAGAACTTAAGGAAAAAAGTTCTGAAAACTAACTATGAATTTTGAGAATTATAGTCATAGAAGTAACACTTTCAGGTATGGGAGAGACTAGAATTATCTCAAGTTCTAGGTAAGGGTAGATTTTCCCACTAAACCTGGAGTTTAACAAAACAAAAGAAAAACAATTAGGTGAAGGAAGCTGGACTTCAAAGGAGAGGAGCAAACACAGGCAGAGAGTGGAATGGAGGGCTGCCTGATTGCTGTCTCTTTAAATAGAGACTAACCAAGGGATGTTGTTAGGGTTAGAACTTTCTCTGCTTGTTGTTCTACTATTTAAAAAATGTGGAACTTGGCTGAAATAAAGTGAGATATTTTATGGCAGCTTTCTCTTTGAGAGATAATGTAAAAACTTCTAAAGGCATCTAAGTAGCAAAGTACATAGATTGCTGGACCTGGAGCCAGGGAAACATGAGTTGAAATCCAGTTTCAGACACTTACTACCTGTGTGACCATGGGCAACTAAGTCACTTTATCTCTACCTGCCTCTGTTCCCTCATCTTTAGGGGATAATAAAAATACCACCTTCCAGTGTCATTGCTAGGATAAAAAAGAAATAATGTTTGTAAAAACCTTTGCAAATCTTAAATCACCATATACATGCTAGATAGTATTACTAGTTATTGTTAATTTGTAGTCCAACTCTCACAGTTATATATTACTAATGGGAAAATCATAGCTTGGACTATGTGGACCTTTGTCAGCAAGGTGATATCTTTGTTTGTAGTATGCTGTCCAGATTTGCTATAATTTTCCTTCCAAGGTGTAAGCTTCTTTTAATTTCAAGGCTGCAGTCACACAATGATTTTTGAGCCCAAGAACATAAAATCTGACACTGCTTCTCTTTCTTCTCCCTCTATTTTCCAGAAAGACATGGGACCTGTTGTCACAATTTTAGTTTTTTGATGTTAAGCTTCAAGTCAGCTTTTACCCCAATCAATAGACTTCTTAATTCTTCTTCACTTTCTGCCATCAGAGTGGTATTGTCTTCATAGAATGGAGTCATACATCTAAAATAATTAGATTTATTATCAGTGCCATCAGAGTGGTATTGTCCTCATATATGAGATTGTTAATATTTTTCCTGACAATCTTAATTCTGGCTTTTGAATCATTCATCCTGACATTTTGCATGATGTACTCTGCATATTAGTTAAATAAGGTAACAATATGCAGTCTTGTACTCTTTCCCAATCTTAAAACAATCAGTTGTTCCATGATTGGTTCTAACTGTTACTTCTTTATCCACATACAGGTTCCTCAGGAGACAAGTAAGGTGACCTGATACTCCCATCTCTTAGAGGGCTTGGCACATTTTGTTGTGATCCACACAGTCAGAGGCTTTAGTACAGTCAATGAAGCAGAAGTAGATGTTTTTATGGAATTTCTTTGCTTTCTCCATAATCCAGTGAAAGTTGGCAATTTGGTCTCTAGTTCCTCTGCCTCTTTGAAAACCAGACTGCTCTTCTGGTAGTACTCGGTTCACATATCGGTGAAATCTAACTTTCAGAATTTTAAGCATAATCTTGATAGAGTGTAACATAGAGCAATGGTTTAATAATTTGATCATTTTTGGTAGTGGGATATAAGCTGATCTTTTCCAGTTCAATGATCACTGTTGAATTTTCCAAATTTGCTGGAATATTGAGTGGCAGTACTTTAACAGCATAATCTTTTAATACTTTAATATAACTTATCTGGGATTCCATCACCTCCCCCAGCCTTGTTAGAAATGCTTCCTAAGGCACTAGCAGTTCAAAGAAAATCATAGCCCAGTCCTTGCTTGTTGGAAATAATAAACTGAAGGAAAACACTAGCATTAAAGCCTCTTGTAGCACATTGGCTTTTTTAGCTAGGATTTTCAGGAATCCTGGGAAGCCAGAAAGAGGATGGAAAGAATTTCAGCCATGGGAAATAGTCAGTAAAAATACTTGTAATTTGGAGAACACACACACACACACACACACACACACACACATGTTTCTTCCAGGAATAGCAGAGAAGCCAGCATTACTGAATCTTAGAGTACATAGGGATGAGTAAGGTATAAGAAGATGAGGTAGACTGTCCATGAAATAGTCAACAATCATTTATTGAATACCTACTATGAGGCAGGAACTGTGCTGAGTACCCAGCACTGTGCTGAGTATAGGAGAAGGGATCCCAGTTATGAAGGGCTTCAAATGCTAAAAAAAAAAATTCTCTATGATCTTGCAGGTGACAGGGAATCAGTTCATTTTATTGACTAGGAGTAGTGGTGGTGGTAACATGGTCATATATGTGCTTTAAGAAGATTAAACTGACAGCTGAGTGGAGGAAAGACTTGTGGCAGGGAATTTAACCAACAGGCTATTGCAGTAATCCACGAATGAGGTGATGAAGGCACAGACCAAGGCAGTGTCAGTGTCTGAAGAGAGAAGGGGGAGATAAATGAAAGCTTTTAGGAAGGTAGATTATTTTTTAGTGAAATATTCCAGAATGCTCTAGAAATATTCTATGAAATAAGTTTATAAAAAACTGGCAAAGGTATTACTGACTCCAGAGTTTTTCCTACTTAAACACTCATAATAAATCTAATTATTTCAGATGCATGACTCTATAATAATTTACTAAGTATGGTAGTTTGAAATTTTATCAAATAAGTTTATATGAACAGTCTAAAGTACAGATTGGAGACAGGTTTCTAAACATTGGTATGAACTGTTAATAATATTTGCTGCCAAATTACTTTCAACATTTCCTTTTGGAGCCAATGTTTCACAGTAACGTTTGACAGCCTAACTTTGTTTCCATGCAAATGATGTGAAGGCAATATAAGTTTGTGTGGAAAAGAAATTATATTTTCCACAGTAGCTTTATAGTTGACATGAAAGAACTCTGTCCTTTTGGATGATATGGGCAAGTAAGTATTTATAAGGTTACAGGCTCATAGGCTTAGAGTTGGAAGGAGCTAATCAATGGTAATATATTCCTCCCCCTCTCCATGACCCTAGCTTGGAAAATTCATGTCCAATATTCATTACCATTAGATAATTATTGGGGTTTCTTTGGGGTCAATTGCTTATTCCGGTGCTGAAGTTCATAGATAAGGTTGCTTTTTAATCTTATCTTTTAAGCTATGGCATCCTTATCATTATACAGATATTCTCAGTGCCCTAGAAGAATCACAATTGCAGGGAGCCCAAGAGGAAACGTACAGTGCTATAAGTAGACTGTAGTCTATTACCAACCATAATGGATGCAGAAGAAACAATCTACAAAATATCAAGCAAATTTGTGACTGGGAAATCAGGTAGAACCATCACCATGGCATTGTAGAAATAGTACTGGTTCTGGAATCCAAGAACTTGGGTTCATATACTTTCTCTGCCACTTGCAAGGTCATTTGTGTGACCTTGGGCAAGCCACTTAATTTCTTTGTCTTAATTTTCTCATCTCTAAAATGAAGGGGCCCTCCAAAGTGCCTCCTGTCACCAGCTTTTCAGTCTATAGATAAAGAAAAAAGGAAGACACATGGATGGCATGAATATTGTGCTGATTTCTACAAAGCATTAAAAGAATCAGAAGACCTTTCCAGTCTATACACCTCCCTCCCTCTTTATACCCTGAATTACCTTTTTCATATTTCTTTTTTGTAATTAGTTGATTTATTTATTTTTAGTTTTCAACAATTACTTCCATAGGTTTTAAATTTTCTTCCCCTCCCTCCCCTCTCCCTCCTCAAAAAGGCATGCAATCCAATATAGGCTATGCATATACATTCCTATTAAACATATTTTCACATTAGTCATGCTGTATAGAAGAATTAGAATGAATAAGAGTTTCAAAAACTTGAAACAAAACAAAACAAAACAACAAAAAAGAAAATACTCTATTTCCATCTGCATTCACACCCCGTATTTCTTTTTTTGGATCTGGGTGACAATCTCCATCATGAGTCTTTTTGTTTTTTTGCTTTTTGGAGGGCAATTTGGGGTTAAGTGACTTTTCCAAGGTCACATGACTAGCTTTTGTGTTAAGTGTCTGAGGCCAGATTTGAACTCAGGTCCTCCTGACTCCTAACTCCTGTTACTCTATTCACTGTGCCACCTAGCCACCCCATCATGAGTCTTTTGGAATTGTTTTAGGTCCTTGAATTGCTGAGAAGAGGTAAATCTATCAAAGTCAGTCATTGAACACTGTGGGCCCACATACAGTATGATCCAGTGATATTGTTATACTTAAACAGGGCATTCTATCTCCTAACTGGGTAATTTTACTAGTGATCCTCTATGCCTGGAATTCTCTGCTCTCTTAATTACATTCTGTGACTTTTCTGGCTTCCTTTAAGTCCCAGCTAAAATCCCCCTTTCTACTAGAATCCTCTCTTAATGCTAGTGTCTTTTTCTCTGTTGGTTATCTCCAATTTATCTTGTATGTATTTTGTCTGTATGTGATTGTTTGCATGCACTCTGCCTTGGTAGACTCTGGGATTCTTGAGAGCAGGGCCTGGGTTTTGCCTTTCTTTATGTCTCTAGTATAATGCTTTTGCTTGCAGGGCATTGACCCTGACACAAATTAGGTGTCTAATCAATTCTTGTTGACTGACTAACTGACTGAAGGCCATGACTGTGTAGGGTATGACCAACAAGGCTGTAGACGATTTGCAGAGAAATGTGGACAAGAATTTCATAGGATGAGAAAGCATGGAGGAATTGTTAGTTACCCAGGTTTGGAGAATTATAATAGTAATAATAACAATTAGCATTTATATTATGATTAAATATTTACAGGGTATTTATAGAAATTCTCATAAATCTTTGAGATAGTGGCATTATTGAGATCATGAATCCTTTGAAATATTAAAATAATGAAATTTTTCATAGTATCATGGTTTTATGACTTGAAGGGATTGTAGAGTTCTCAACTCCAACCTCCTCATTTTACAAATCATAGAACTGAGGCAGGATTCAAACCCAGGTCTTCCTGACTCTGTCAGGTGCTCTGTTCACTATTTCTGCCTCTATTTCAAGAGGAAAGATAGTTTTCTTGCATGTATATATGACTTTGTGCCCTTCTATTAGAAGTGAGAGGGAAGATTTGATCAACTATGTTCTTGCTAGGGGACCAAGATGCTGTCATAATGAGGGTTTTATAACGTCTACAGTACATACAAATCTTATCTGATCTGGCACCACAGCAGACCCCAGAAATGCATTAGAGTTATTTTGATTGGAGTTCTGATTCTGTTAAAGCCTCTTGGTACATGATACTATGGACATAGGTAGGTAAGTTTTTTAATTAAGCATGTACCCTACTACTTAAAAAAAAAACACCAAACCACAAGCATATTTCCACAGAGGGGGAAAGGGAACTATGACACAAGTATTATGCATATTTTAAATTCAAGAACCTTTTTCATGATCCCAAACCATTCATTCAATTAGATCATACAGGTTTTGTTTTGTTTTGTTTTTTCATTGTCACCCAAATTAAGCAAGTTTTCCTATAACTCCCTGACGCTAATGATCCATGGTACCGTTTTAAAGATGAAAAAGCATGTCATAATATGAGAGCCTAAAAAGTAAGATCAATGTGCTTGCTCTCTCGCAAACATCTGTCTATAAAGGTGCTTAGGAAGTTCATTCCAAGGATATTTTATTTTGTTTTCTTGTTTTGCTTGTTTTCATTAAATCATCTTACCTGGTTTCCAGGCAATCAATCAATTTCAATCTGTACTCTAACCATCTCAACTTGCAAAATTTATTTGGAAAATCTGACTGAAAGTTTTTTCTAAAGTTAAAAAACAAGTCAGTTTGCTTCTCATTGAAAACAACAAAAATAACAAAACAACTACCATTACTTTTGTTGATCATAGATAGTCCTTAAGTTAATTCTGGAAATATGAAATACTGCGATCTTTAAATGAAGTCAAGCATGAGAGCCTTGGTCAGTGATGTGAGAGGATGTCCTGGCAAGGGCTTTACCAGTTAATTAGACTCACTGAAGACACACCATCTTGCAGCTAGAGGGAACCTTAGATGGTTCAGTCCATGCCTCAATTTTTTAAGAATACTGAAGTGATAAAAGTATAAGTCACTTGCTCAAGGTCATACTGAACTATTTAATACCAGAGAAAGCATTAGAATATAGGTTTTCTGGCTTCTGGTCCATCTTTTCCCCTTGCCTCATGGTAGGCATGATTTTAAGGATCCTAGAAAAAGACCCCCTCTTCCACCTGCATTGATGTCTTAGTAGAGGGCATATCATTTCATTACCAGATTAGAGGTTATTCTAAAATGCAGGTACTTCTCTCAGGAATGACTGTGACTAATATTCATACAAGAGGAAAATGACTGTTAGAGGTTTTGTGAAACTCACATATGTTGGGTAAGGGAGGAGGGTGAAAAAGGAATCCACTTGATACAGTGGAAAGAACATTCGTTTTGGGGTTGGAAGACCTGGATTCAAATCCTGCCTCTAAGACTTACTAGCTATTATCTATGTGCCTTTGAACAAGTACCCTAATCTCCTTGGGCCTCAGTTTCCCATGTATAATATAAGGTGCTTGTACTAGATGGTATCTCTTCGAGCTCTAGAATGATCATAAGGCTACTAGGCACCATAAATAGATGAAATGAGCTCCCTAGATGAATGAAGAAAGGAAGGACAAAGTGCTAAAATGTGCTAATTGCAAGTTTTCTCTAGGTTTACCCCTAATTCTAGCCCTTAATTCTTATTTTACTGTTTTGTTTAGATTTTTTTCTAAAAGGAGCCATATTCAAATTATTTAAAACTTAAAATCAACTTCCATTGCACTCATTATTTTAGAAATGTTGCAGATTTTAAAGAAAATGATAGACTGAAGTTCTTTTAATTTATTCTTGCCTCACAGGTTTTAGAGGCAGAAGCAGAAGACAAGATGATTACTCTAGTGCCTTTCCAGAGCTAAATTACTACCTGGTAGTACATTAGGCACTGCTTTAAACTTGCTTCGTTGAATTGGGAGAATGTGACCCAACAAGGATCTGTTGTATTTGTTGTTTTTTTTAGGATAGCTAAGAGAACATTAGGAAATGCTTAAATTATTAAACAGAAAAATTCAAAAGGACCGACTACCAGTATTTGACTTCGAGAAAACCATTTATAACTTAGTAAATAAAAGTCTTTTTTCCTCACCATTTCATTAGAAGTTTGGGGAGATTGTTTGATGTAGAGGGTGCATTCTCCTAAAGGAAATAGTTGACTCTAACTATAAAGAATAATTATGCTTCCATTTTTAGGCACCCCTCTTTAAGTCCTGAATGCTATTTAGTACATGCTGTCTCTTGCTTTGAAGCAAGAGATAGTGTTACATCATCTGTATTCTCTTTCATTCCCTTGATTATTTATGTAATCCCTCTTGCTATGGGCCTATCACTTTACAGACCAAGTTTAAAAAAAATCCCATCATGAATACTCTAAGTCATATACTTGGCTGAATAATAAAAATGTGCCTTACATGGATTATGTTTGGCAGCCTAAGATCTTGAGTGATGATGGTAATCTAATTGTATTTAACACAAAGTCTCTCCAAGTTGTAGATGAAATAACAGATTGAGGCATGGGACAGGAAAGCTTTTAAAGAGCTAACTGTGCTGAAAATTGGGGCTCATGTTAGGGCACATAAATAGTTAAACATAAAGGTTCTGAAATCAGTTACCTTGGAGTAAATAAGCACTAGACTAGGCAAGGTTTATGAACTCTGTGTGTGTGTGTGTGTGTGTGTGTGTGTGTGTGTGTGATGGACCCTTGGTACAATCTGGTAAATATGAAACAGGATTTCAAGGGAAACGATGATATTGAAATACAGTTATCAACAACAAGTTTACAGACTTCAGGTTTAGAATCCCTGAAGTAGACCTTGGTGATTTAGACAACATGACAACATGTTTTTTAAATTCTGAAGGTAGGACTATGACCCATGGCCTGTTTTAGGAGATCAAAAAGCATAACTCTAAAAATGTATGATTTGAGGAAGATGAAAATCGGTTAAAAATAAAAGACCACAAATAAATTCAGACAAAAAGAAAAGTTAGCACTTTATACAGGAAAAAAAAAATGAGATCAGTCAATAATTTAAAGGAAAAACAACCACAATGATAAGAATCAGTCATTTTTAGTTATTCTTGTCTTTGATGAGACAAAATTTGTCGACAGCTGCAGGTTTCGAAAGGGAAGTAAATGATTCCTATTTAGGAGTTTGAAGAGCTGTCCTTTAGGCATCTTGAATGTTGTGCAATCTGGAAACAATTCCATTTGTGCGTTTTGCTGTTAAAATAAATTTTCTATTGTCATAAAATAAATTAAGAGAAGACAGTGTATAAAAGAATTTTAAAATTGTAGAATGACAGATCTGGATAGGAGGTGTTATTCCTTAAATAGAAGCTGATGAAATTCAATGTCACATAATAGGAATATCTCTGATATTCATATATAACTCATATCAAGAATCTTCAATTATGAATCTGAATGCTTAATCTAATCTAAGTTAAATTTCAGTTCTGAGAAAATTCTCAGAGATTTATCCTACCCCTTCCCATATACATAACAGCTTTCATGATGTGCTGTAAACTATGAATAACTAAAAAAAGAAATATAAGAAATAATTTCACTCTATTTATGAAGCACAAGGTAACTGATATTGGTATTTAATGGATCTCTATTCCCATTGCAGCAAGGGATGAAAGATCTCAGTGTAATTATTTTTTTTTTTTTTAAGCAATCGGGGGTTAAGTAACTTGCTCAAGGTTACACGGCCAGGTGTTTCTGGGTGGGTGCTAAGTGTCTGAGCCCGGGATTCGATCTCCAGGTCAGTCTGACACTGGAGCTGGTGCTCTTACTCGCTGTGCTACCTGGCCGCCCCGATCTCAGTGTAATTACAAGTAGTATCAGTGGAAAGGCAAAAGTGACTCTAAACTCACTTCAGCATGTACAGTCTAGAGAAAATAACTCTGTGATGAAAAGTAGGGGATGTGGCTTTTTATTTGACTTTCCAACTTTGTCACCTTGGTCTACTCATATATGTATCTATTTCAATATCTTTTAACCTGTCTCCTTCCACAAAAACTGTAATGGGAATAAAATGGGATTAATATACACAAGAGTATACTGTGTTCTCCAAGGGTAGTAACTATTTCATTATTTTTAAAAATTTCTTTGTATCCCTCGCATAGTGTTTGACATGTAAATCGTTAATAAATGTTATTGATTCATTGATTGGCTGATTGATTGAAAATAAGGTAGCAATAATTTGCTGAGCTGAGAAATGATGAAAGAGGAGGATAGAGAAAAATTTCAAATGTTTCCATTTTCCTCAAGAAGTTATCGAATTTGATCAGTTTCATAAACTGCCTATTCTATACAAGGCATCGTGCTAAAGGGTGGTAATACAATGAAGAAGAAACAAGCAATCATTGCCCTTAAGAAAATTATATTCCAGTATATACAAGGAGATAGGAGGCAGAACACTACATTTTCAATCTGAGTGTGAAGGATTAAGACTCATGGGAATTTAGATAAACTGGTGGAGAGTGAAGGCCTAAAAAATAATTTCCAGGATAGTAAATGTGCCATCTCTTCTTGTAGTGGTCTGGATTCAGAATAGTCCCTTAGGAGTCCGATATTGGAAAGAAATTAGAAATTCATGGATCTTTTAGCAATTCATAAAAAGAAATTTATCTAGTCATCTTGAGAAAAGTATAATTTCCAAGCCTATAGCATCGACGCAGGCAGACTTCTGTGGCCATTAAATGAGTATGGTTACTCAAGAGGTTTTGGGAAATCTATCAAGTCTGAAGGGTCTCAGTTCCATGTGATAGACCTTTTATGCCCCTTTGTGAGGAGGAAATCTCACCCACGTGACCTGACACTAAGAGAAAGCTGCATTAACAAGTAGGAGACGTGAGTCTTAGCCATCTGGGGCATTCCAATCTTAGGCTTTTGGGAAAAGAACTAGTCTGACCTTCATGGGATGGGGGTGAGGGCTGCATATTTCCAAAATCAGGCCCTATCATGAATTCAATGTACCCACATAGTACTATCTTTTATATAACAGTATGGCACTCTTCTCTTGTTGCATTTAAGGCAGGAGAGGACACACATGCCAACAACCCTTTTAAAAAAGATATGTGACACAAAGGAGGCAAGAGAAAGCTGTTACAATGGAGGAGAAGGTAGGGGAGATGAGAGGGAACGAGTCAATCTTACTCTCATTGGATTTGGCTTAAGGAGGGAATAACATACACACTCAATTGGATATTTTACCCTACAGAAAAGCAGGGGAGAAGGGGATGGGGGGTGATAGAATGGAGGGCAGATTAGGGGAGGGCATAGTCAGAAGCACTTTTAAAAGGGGGCAGAGTCAAAGAAGAAAATAGAATAAATGGGGGGCGGGATAGGATGGAGGGAAATATAGTTAGTCTCACAATATGACTACTCTGGAGATGTTTTGCATGACTACACATGTATGGCCTGAATTGAATTGCTGGTCTTCTCAATGAGGGTGGGTGAGGAGAGAATCTGGAACTCAAAGGTTTAAGGACAAATGTTAAAAATTGTTTTTACATGTACCAGGAAATAAGATATATAGGCAATAGGGCATAGAAATCTATCTTGCCCTACAAGAAAGTAAGGGGGAAGGAGGTAACAGGAGGGGGGGTGAGGGGGATAGGAGGGAGGGCAGACTGAGGGAAGGGGTAATCATTATACATGCCATCTTGTGGTGCGGGGTAGGGGAGAAATGGGGAGAAAATTTGGAAATCAAAATCGGAAATGAATGTTGAAAACTAAAAATAAATAAATAAATTCTGGGGGAAAAACCCTAAAAAACAAACAAAAAGAAATTTAAAAAAGAGGTGTAGGAAAGGCAATACTTTTTAATGTTCCTTCAGTTTCCTTCCCCACCCTCAATGCTGCAGAATGGTTAGAAGGGCAGTCTTAGAGTTAGCAAGATCTGAGTTCAGGTTAGAACATTTATTTTTAATAGTTTGCTTTGCTGTTATTGTTTCACTGATACTGCTTCCATCATTGTTAAAATCAAATATTAAAATAGTGCACTAATCATGCTCTCTCTCTCTCTCTCTCTCTTTCTCTCTCTCTCTCTCTCTCTCTCTCTCTCTCTCCTTCTCTCTGAGTCACTAAACTTGTCATTTTCAAATCCTGCCTCAGAGATATAGACAGATGCAGACAGAAAATATGTTGGATTGATATCTATCTATTGGCTTATAAAGATATATCTATATATTAATTTATAATAAACATAATTATAGTAGTGTAGTAGAATCTTTATTTAGA
This sequence comes from Petaurus breviceps papuanus, assembly GCF_028583685.1. Lineage (NCBI taxonomy): Eukaryota > Metazoa > Chordata > Mammalia > Diprotodontia > Petauridae > Petaurus > Petaurus breviceps. Next base: position 262,475 of record NW_027185764.1, read on the forward strand.
AAAATAGTGGTGATAATGGCAGTGATGATGATGATGATGATGATGATGACTGTTATTTTCTTATAAACGACATTGATGACATGCCTTTCTTTTGTGGGGCACATCTAATGAACAAAGTTTTGGGTAATCACTATAGTCATTCAGCAGAACAAAGCTACATTCCCAAGAGGAAATTCATCTAGGATCTTGGCCCTATTACTCAGAATATTGCAAGAGTGGCTTAACTCACAGAATAGCAAACCGAGGGAATGAAAGAAAGGCCAGAAAGAAAAGAAAGAGAAAGAAAGAACAGAGGGATGGAGGGAGGGAAAAAAAAACATACTAGAACTTGTGACTTAGTATACAGTTGAATTTAAGAGTCAGGAGATGTAAATTTTAGCTTTAGCCTTTCCATTGGTGAGTTGTGTGAATCTGGGGAAGTCATTAACCAGTCTGAGCATCAGTTTTCTTACATAGAAAATGAACAGGATTGATTAAATAATATTTTCATCTCAATAATACTAATTATTTAGCTAGTTTAATACTATTATTTTAACATTACTGGTTATAGCTATTTATCTTCATTTGCTCAAGAGATTTGCTCTATCTAAATTCTCTTCCATATGTGCTTCACAACCTTTATATTTTCAGTAAAAGCAAGTATAATTTATTTTTAAAGAAAAATCAGCCATATGCTCAACATCAAATAACGACTTTTTGCTTTTAGAACTAAGCATTGAAATTCTTTTATAGTTAAAACATTTAAATGTGGTTAATATTTCACTGAGTGAATTTTTTAAATAACTAAAAAGTGTTTTAATGTCAAATAGTGGAGTCTGATATTCTTTTGTTCAGTCTTTATATCTATACTTATACATACATCAATTACATTATAAAATGAATGTATTTTAAACAAAAAATTAAATTAATAAGTGTAATGCTTGCTGTCATATTTGGTTTAAATATTGCAAAAAATAAATTAGTTACAATTTTTCTAGATGTAAGGGGACCCTGATGAGAACATTTTCAAGATAATTCCTCCATATCCCTTTTGAAAGGGCATTAGCAGTTCCTTAGTCAATGTAGATTTCTTAAGTAGCTGATATTTATTTAAGTTTCCCACCACCTGATCTTGGTCCCTTAAAATCAGTTTTTCATTTACTTTCATATTTATTCATTTTCTAAGGTTTCTCACTACTGTACATTTAGATTCTTCCTAAATGTTGAGACTCTTTCTCTTTCTACATATAGGTACATGCATCATATATTTTATGTAGGATCATACGTTAAAGATTTCCAGCTCACCAAAAAGTTATTTTAAAAATTATTTTACTGCTCATTCTTTAAATTTTTAACCATTTCATTAAAATCTATGAACCCAATTGACTCCAGTGGAAGGTTTACATAATGGTTGAGCAATATTAAATTTTGCATTGTTACTTAAATATCTTTATATATATATATATATCATACCATATAAATTCACCAAAATTTGAACTATAAACTCTATGGATTGTCAATAATTCAAGTTCCTTACCTTCCCAATGTTAATTGGTTTGTCAAATCTGTTCTACTCAACGTGTACAGCAGACTGTCCCCTTAGATCTACAATCCCTAAGATAGAGTCCCAGTTCCAAGAATGATGTTCCTCTATCTACGCACATAGTAATATAACAAACTATAGGTTATTTTGAGATATTTTAATCCCAATGTTCATTAAATGACAGTGTTCTATTTTTTATATTTCAGTCCTTCAAGCCAACACTAAGTCCCTGTAGATTGGAGAGAGGATCTTTGTGATACGTTAGAAAAATGAACATGTTGTACATCTAAGCTGTGTAAACACCCACATTAATCACATGTGCCACTCACTGTATTAATCACTTAATCTAAATTGTCATTTTGACATGTAGACTATTTCTCTTCTTCCATCACCTCCATATACATCCACTTCACTCATTCTGGATTTGGATGATGAGATAGGAGGGGGTTGGGTAACTTCAAATAGTTGGTATTCATCATCTGTATTTAAAACACATTCAAAAGACAAAGAAAATTAACCATTAGGAAGATGTTAACTTAATAAGGGAATCCCCACTGGCCTTCTGTCTCCCCGAAACAATGAAATGTGGCATAATTGTGTCTCTTTTCAGTTCTATTTTCCTTTGACTGACTGAGGATTGACTACCAATTCTAATTAGCACCAGTTAACTATTATAAGGAATGGTTAATGGTGAGACTCTAAAGGAAGTCCAGTGCACTGAGGGAAATAAGCTCTAATGTGAACCTAGAAGAGATTGAAAATAGCAAATTGATTGTGAATGGCACAGCAAAAACTGGTTTATTACTTCACAAAATGTCAGTTAAGAGAAATAAATAATGGAATGAATCCGCAATTGAAGCAAAATTTCTGGCTTTGTACCAGAAAACATTTCAGCACCTAGAGAAGAACAGCTCAGATTACAAAATTAAGATTCTACTGACAGTATTATAGTACTCACTTGTGTTTTTACAATTATTGGGGGAGGGGCAATAATGGAAAGGATAGAAAAGAAGTGACTTGGTGATATTTTTAAACTTGCACTTAGTTAATTAATGAATAGTATAAATGAATTAGACAAAAGTAATATCCTTAAGCAACTTGCCACACCCCCCAAAATAGCAAAAGATGAATGAGAGATCCATTTCTACTCTTTCTACTCTTTTTATTGGAGAGAAACATTTTTAAAATTTCAAACATTTCATAAATGATGTCCCTTATTTTGTGTTTCTCCAATTTCAATTTTCCTACAATTTATAATGTGATACATTTCTTAAGTTGTTAGCATTAAAAATCATTTCTGATTTTTTTGGGGGGGTCTATTTCTTTATCTATAAAATATGATATGACTAGAGCATATCTTTTGCTCTAAAAAAACATCTAAGCCATGATAAAAATCTTAATAAATTATTTAAATAACTTATATATACCTACATACATACTTTATGTGTGTGTGTGTGTGTAGCTTTTAAGGTTCAATGCAAATTAAAAAAACAACAACACTGAATTTGTAGTAAAAGGACCTGGGTTCAAATTTTGACTCTGCTACTTACTAACTGTAAACTTGAACAAATCATAATCTTTTCAGGTCTCATTTCCTAATGAGCAAAGTAATGGGGTTGGACTAGATCTCTAAGTAACTTCCTAGCTGTAAATTTATGCTCTAATGATGTATTATTATCCTTTTTTAGATTTTACATGACAACTTCTAAGGTGCTGAATTCTCAGAATTTCCACTAAATTTTTTTGTAATTTACTTTCATTTTTCAAAAATTTCCTATAAAATTAACTTCAGAGCAGTCAGATGAACTGGTAGAATGAGTGTTCAGCACTTTCTTAAAAACAAACAAGCTCCTTTAAAAGTCTCAATCATAGCAGTCCTTATTATAAGTTGTTAATAAATGTTTCGAAATGTGTCATGGGCTAACCCAGGATTTTGGGTGATTTTGGCAATGCCATCTAAGAAGGCTTTTTGTTTGCTTATGATATACATCTGCAAGGACCATTTTACTCAGTTTTGTAATAGGTTTTATTATACTATGCCTTATCAAAATAATTAGCAACATCCTATTTCATATATTACTCATGAACAATCCCTTGCGTTTCCATAATCAACGTATAATAAATACATTGCCATTTTATATTGTCGATACCTTTCAGTATGTTGGGTGACTATAAATGTGAAGGCTACTATAGAATTTTAGCAAAGATTTTTCTGTTCCATCTCTAGTCTCCATAAAGATACCCTCAATGGGCATGTGTAGATCATTGTGGTAAAGACTTTGTAGATTTGGGAAAGCCAGTATATCCATTAAGTTACTGATGTTTTCTTGGTTGTCTTGTTGTTGCTGTTGTTTTCCTAATGAGATCAATGTCACTATCCATTCATCAAGTGTTTGTTTTCCTTCCCTCTTTCAGCTACATTGAGAATGAACAACTTAATTCTCTCAAAATTGTTGCTTCCAGCATGATTTGTGTATAGATGACTAGTCCAATTGAGTTTCCTATCTTTGTTTTCTTTAGTGCCACTTCAACTTTTTATTCTAATACATGAAGAACTGTGATGTATGAGTAACTGGTGTGGTGGCACCTCTGTTACTGAGACAGATGGATTTTCTTAAAGAACCTTTGATGGAGAATCTTTTCCTTTTTTTGTCTTTCTGTCATCCTTCTGTTTTCATCAGCAAATTCCCTAGAATTTGCCTTCTCTGTATATCTCCCCAAGAATTTTAAAAACTTATTTTCTCGTCCACTCCTCACTGTTTTACCAATATTACTAATAATTATCTACCACACTTTTCCACAAAATTTTGAGATTAACTGATATTATAAGCCAATGCATCTCTGTGTAGCCATAGCTCTCCAATTCATAAAGAGGTCAAGTACCTAAGTGATGGTAGAGGTTTCTAGGTTGTTTTGGTATCTTCAATATAGAAATTAATTTACACCAGTTAAATTTCCATAGGAAATGATGATACTCTGTTTTAATGTCTATCTTTATCCATTTGCCTTTTTTCTGCATTGGTCATTCATTTAAATATATCAAGTTGGAGTTATCTCAGTTGGGTGCCATATCATCTCTCTTTTATGCTTTCTTCTCCTGTGGTATTAATTTTGATGTTTTCTCTAATAAGTTAGTAGTATGACTGAGCACATACAGATAATCCAGTAATGATTCCTTAAGTAACAATTTTTTGCTCCGTATTGAGATATAACCATTTTATCTTTGGAGTTGTGATGTTATTTAGTGCTCACCATGTCCAATGCCTTCTGATTCTCTTCCTGATGGCATATTCAAAATACATAGTTATAGGCCTTCTGAATAGTTTGCATTCAGATGTGTCAAACACATGACCCCTAGGTCACATGCTGCCCATAACACTTCTCAGAACAGCCCCCAAAAGATTAAAAGATTAAAATATAATTGGGAAATATTTAATGAAATAATTAAAATGCCATAAAACATCAATAATATTAATATTTGGTTTTCTAAGTCAATAGGCAACCCACAGAGATCTTTCTTTAAGTTTTAGTGGTCCCTGTTTCTATGAGTTTAATATAACTGCTTTACAAGATTTTGGCCTTTCGTTTGTTGTTTGTAAACCATATTTTTCAACATTTGTTTGCTGCCCACAGAAGAGTACTTGATTTGGTAGAGGAAAATGCCACATAAAAGTCTCTTCTTCAATATATCTCTGATGCACACAGTAGGACAAAAGTCAAGATTTTCAAGATCCCCTTAAAGATATTAACATTGATAACAAGTTCAACGATCCTTGTTCAATGATGTGACATTGTAGAGTAACTCACCAAAAATGTTTGCCATTATCTTGGCACACAATATGAAATTCAACTAAAGGAGGAATTATCTATACATGCTTAGGTCTTGTAGGTGCTGCTGTTTGTTTACAGGAGGCATTGTGCTGATTGCATCGAGCTCTGGAACATTTAAGAACCTTTTAAATGAGATCTATAATTGCTCAAAAGAATTCTCCTTAACCAACTACAGGAGGAAAAACGTCAGTGAAAGGATGAAGAATTTCCATTAGTAAATTTATCTTGGATATACACTACATGAAGAATGGACGGATGATGAGCTGGACTCAAAATTGAATAGGAGGAGGAGAGTGGGCTAGATTGCACTGAAGAAATTGCATAGTTCTTTTAGAGTCCACAAATGCCTTTCTAAAATAAACTCCCATCTCTCTGTATGTCTCTGTCTCTTGTCTGTCTCTCTGTCTCTGTTTCTGTGTCTCTGTCTCTCTGTCTTTGTCTCTCTCTGTCTGTCTCTGTCTCTCTGTCTCTGTCTCTCTCTCTGTTCTGTCTCTGTTTTTCTTCATTTCTCATCATAATTGTTTAGGCTATACATCAAATCATGTTTCAACATGTTTAGGGAAAAAGAGATAGACACCCAAAATAGGAACTGTTAGCTTCTGGGACCTGAGTGATACATATTTTGCATTTTTTCTTAAACTTCTATATTTCATTCTGACTACCAAGTATTATACCTCCCCCACTCCTCCAAATTGAATAAAAGCCCATAAAACCCTAATGGAAAATATACATAGTAAAATGAAATGAATTCTCAAATTGGCAAGATCCAAAATATATGTATGTTTCCATCAGCATTTTAAGTTTATCACTTTTCTGGCAGGAGGTTGGTAGTGTATGTTATCTTTGATCCTCTAGAATTGTGTTTTATTATTACTATTATGATCAGAATTCTAAAGTCTTTCAAAGCTGTTTTTCTTGGAAAGTTGTCACCGTTTACGTTTTTCTAGTTCTCTTAACTCCATTCTTCATCAATTCATAGAAGTCTTCTTAATTTCTTCTGAAACTGTCTATTTTACCATTTCTCATCAAGCAACAATATTCCATTATATTGACACATTAGATTTGTTTAGCCATTCCTCAATAGGGGGCAACTCTTTAGTTTCTAGTATTTTTCTATTATGAGAAGTGTTGTTATAAATATTTTTGTACACATGGGTAATTTTCCTTTTTCTTTTATCTCTGTAGGTATAAGCCTATCCCCAGTATCACTAGCTCAAAGAGCATGTATAGTTTAGTGACCTTTTAGGAATAGTTCCAAACTGCTGTCCAGAATGTCTGTAAGTTAGATATTGATTAGTTCAAATAATGAAACCCTTGAAGTGGTCACGTTAGTTGAATTTGCATTACATGTTTCCATTGTGTTGGAACTAATGGCCATATTTTATATAACTATAATTTTGAATAGTATGAACTTGAATATATGTGATCATTTCAGGGAATTTAATTATTTGCTCTAATCAGAGCCTAAACTATACCAATTCACAGTTATACTAATAATTAAATAATAATAATTCACAGTATACTAATAGTTTATTAATGTGCCTCATCCCCTTCACCTTTTATCATTTTTTTATCTTTTGTCATCTTTGCCAACCTGATGGGGGTGAGGTGGAATCTTAGAGTTACTTTAATTTGCATTTCTCATGATACTGGTGATTTGAATCATTTTTCATATTATCAGTAGATAGCTTTAAATTCTCCTTTGAAAAGAGCCTGTTTATATCCATTGACCCTTTATATTTTCCAGGAATGACTCGTAGTTTTATAAATTTGAATCAATTCTTTTTATCTTGAATATGAGACTTTTATCAAAGAAGCTTGCTGCAAAGATGTTTTCTCCCAATTACCTGTTCATCTTGATTATGAAAGAAAACTTTTAAAATTTATATTTGAAAAATTGTCTGCTTTAGCTTTTGGGATCCTATCTCTTATTTGGTCTTAAATATTTCCTGCATTCATATGTAAGTGAGGAAATTTCTCTTCTCCTCATATTTCCTTATGATATCATTTTATTTATGTCTGGGTTATATATTTATCTGGAATTTATCTAATTTCTCCATCATATAGATATAAATATATTACATTTATATACATATATTACTCTTTTAACTCATATATAACAGCCAAATATGTATGTATCATGTATGCATACTATAAATATATGCATATATTTATATATACATATGCATATATGATATTGTGGAGAGAATGCTAACTTTGGAATCAGGAAAACCTGAGTTCACATTTTGCCTTGGAAACCTACTAGTTGTGTGACCACAGCAAGTCACATAACTTCTATATGCTTTAAACAACTCTCTAAGACTGTAAGTTGTAGAAGATTTGGCAGCTAGATTGCACAGTGTTGAGCACAGAGTCAAGAAAACCTGAGTTCAAATCCAGACTTAGACACTAACCAGCTATGTGACCTTGGGCAAATTAATTAGCCTGTTTGCCTCAGTTTCCTCAATTATAAAATGGGGATAATAATAGTATCTATTTCAAAGGGTTACTATGAGGATCAAATTAGGTAATATTTGTAAAGCACTTAGCACAGTTCCTGGTACATAATGGGGGTTATATAAATGCTAGTTGTGATGATGATGATGGTGGTAATGATGATGGTGTGTAGTGGAGAGTTTCCACACCAAGAGTTCCTAAAGCTAATTAAATCACAAGTGTGGACCAAAGTAATAAAAGCAGCAGCAGCAGCAGTAGCAGTAGTAGTAATCTAATATTTTGGTGATGTTTCATGGCTTTAATTAATGAAATACTAGTCTCTAAAGAATTAAACTTGAGGGCCAGTAAAAGGTCAAAATAGAGGCTGGGTATAACATACTACTAACAAAGAATTATTCAGTAATGGTAGAAGCAATTTAATCAAAGTACATAGATTCATATATTCAGAGCTAGCAGAGTGATAGAGGGCATCCAGTCCACATGCATGATTTTATAGATGAGCAGCTGAGTTTGAGAGAAGTGAGATGACCTGATTTTGGCCCCAGAAGTCCTCCATTATTGTATTATATATTATACATATATAAATATATATTATATACCATTATTCCCATTGTACCTTGTTGCTCTATGGGAAAGTTAGATTAATTAGAGAACATTACACTGAAATGTATTTTTCTTGGGGTGGCTAGTTGGAGCAGTGAATAGAACACCGGCCCTGGAGTCAGGAGGACCTGAGTTGAAATCCAGCCTCAGACATTTAACACTTACTAACTGTGTGACCTTGGGCAAGTCACTTAACCCCAATTGCCCTACCTTCCCCCCTCCAAAAAAAAAAGCAAAAAAAGAGAAAGAAATGTATTTTTCTTTTGTATCATGGACTAATAGAACACCAGTTCTAGTGCTAAAAGGAACTCCAGAGACCCATTCCAATCCATCCTCCACAAAACTGCAGAAGTGATTTTCCTTAAGTGTAATCCCCATGTCACTCCCCTATTTGATAAACTCCTGTAGTTCTCTATTACCTCTAGGATCAAATAGAAACCCACATATTTAGCAGTTGAAGCTCTGAAACTTTCCCCTATTCCCAATCTCCTATACTACTCTATTCTGGGCACTCCATGGATCCTGCCATACTGACTTATACGTAATGCTTCATGTCTATTACCCATTCCTTGATACTGGATGTACTCTATGATTTGAGGACTTCCACACTGCAGTATTTCTTCAAGCCTCAGTTTAAGCATCCCTTTCTTCAGGATGCTTTTTGAAGTCTATGAGTACCTTTCCCTTTAAGGTTAAGTTGCCATGGAGGCTTAAGTTCACTCAGAGCCATAAAGATAGTGTCAGGACTGGGACTTTAACCAAAGTATTCTGTCTGACTCAATGGCCAGTGTTGTTCCACTATACCTGCCTACCTCTTGGGTTTTTGTGCCTAAATTATCTCAATTCATTTAGTCAGCACCAACTTAGCCTCCAAATTTGCTTTGTAGCTATACATTTCAATTTGGTCCACTTGGTCATGCTGTGAATACAAGAATTTGTTACAAATCTACATAAGATATGATTGATTTTTCACCTCTAGAGGGGTGAACAAATGCATAGGTCCTAAAATCTCCAAATTTCTTACATGTCTTATCTTACTTGAAATAAAATGTGTCTATGTTTAAGCAATGATGAGACTCTACTCCAGTTCTGTCAGACATGAATTTGTTATATCTGATAATATACGAGCACCTAGAAAAGAGGTTCTGATCCTCTTCTACCTCAGGGAACACTTGGTTCCTCTCAAATCTTATTTCTGACTCTTTCTGTTTGTATGACTTTGGGCAAAGCCTCTCTCTGGGTGTCAGTTTGCCTCTTTGTAAAATGAAAGGGTTGGACTAGGTGGTCCCTTATAGGTCTACATCTGCAATCTTGTGGTCTTCCCAGGGCAAAATGGGAGGCAATCATAAAATTAAACGATATTTTTGGAAGTATGTCTTATATCCCAATGATGATATAATTTAATTTTCTTCAGAAAGAAGGAATGGATGAATGTCCAAAGGAGAGGATACATCAGACACACACAGATGAAGAATAGCATCAATTTGGAAAAGTACAAGAAGCTAGAAAAAGAGCCAAATGAAATAGCTCATTCTCCACAAATTAAGGAAAGATATGATGGAAGACTTAGGAATATGGGAATATCAATGGCAGAGAAGGTTGGCATTCTTTATGGATTATAAAGTAAGGAAATCTTTGCCTTATGTAAATCACAGCCTTGCAACCCCTGACCAGAAGCATCTTTCCTTGTATTTCTCCCTCTGTGACATGACCTTGACTGAAGTTAAGAATAACCTTGCCCCATTCTGCCAAACCAGAAGGGATTTGACAAGTAACCAAAAGGGAAACTGCCAGCTGTCTTTGACCAGTCTAGGTTATTTGTGCCTAACGAAGCTAACTTGTTACCAGGCTCTTTGGAGGTGAAATGAAGCGATGGGCTGATGCTGGGCAAAGGAGGCGCCATGGCCTGACAGGCTAAGGTGCGATCTGATAAATCTTAACCATGCCAGACATCTTCAGAAGAACAAGTCAACTGGGAGATGGCACTTGGGGCGGGCAAGGTCGGAGGGGGAAGGAGAGATATACAGGGCCTAAAGAGAGCAGAAGTAGAAAGGGCAAGTGAGATTACAGGTCATCTGGTTTCTCAGCTCCTCACACAAAGCAAATTTAAAGCACAACAGCAAATACAGCTTCTCAGCACTAGTCCCTCTGAAAAGACTATTTGCTAAGCACTTTGCTGCTTGATCCTCCCTGACTAGGGTAAAAGTCTGCTTTATTGGGGGTTGGAGGGGGAGGGAGAGAGAGGTTGTTGTCTGTTGTTTTGGTTTCTCCAAATATGTATATGTGTACATTTATGTATCTGAGAGTGGGAATCTGAGAAAGGAGACTATGTAAAATAATAATAATATATTATTGAAATTTTTTCTCTCCTCTTAGAATAATACTGATGGATTTAAAAAATTTATTCCCTTATCCCATCTTGTATTGATACTTTGGGACTGCTGAAAAATTCATTTTAAAAATCAGTGTTTATCACAGCAAAGAAAAATAATTTTGTTATATGACTACCATTATCCAAGATTCCCAAATACTTTTCAATTAGACCAGAACTTGTTTCTTTTCTACAAATAGAGAAAGAAAGATACAGGAAGTGTTATATTTTGAATCCTATAGTAAAAAAAAAGTATGAGGACTAAAAAGAAAAAAATTATATATAATATAGTATTCATTTTTAAAATGTGCTTTTAATATGACACATAATAATGCTAACTCTGAATACACCATAGATTGTACTTTCCACTTACTAAAACTAGCCGATGGAGTAAGGTCTACTGGTTTTCCTTACCATCCAGGGATGTTTTAATTGACCAAATTCTATTTTCCTTTCCACAATAAACTAGTCAAAAAGAATAAGAAAAAGTGATTAACAAAATAGTAAACAACATAAGAGTAATGAATTAGAGACTTGGGAGGTGCTTATATATTTTTTTAAATAATATTATGACCATTTAATTTTATTTATAAGAGAAAGTGCTTGGTCTCATAGAAATACAGTGCAATGAATTAGAGACTGGGGGGAGGAGCAATCATCTTAATATAATGTACATTTAATTTTGTTTATAAGGCAAGGGGCTTATTTTTTTATAAACAGCACTCTAAATCAGAGAGTAAGGAGGGAAATTAAGGGTATAATGTTCTTATGGACTTTAGAGGTGTCAATTAAGTACATTAGAGAAGAAAAATTTTGTTTTACTTACAGGAAGTGTTAGAACGTAATTTTTTTAAAACCACTTGTTAGAGCTTTGACCTATATTAAAAAAAAAACCATTAATTCATAGTAACTAAATAGAGACAAAGGTAAAAAACTTTACATCAAGAAAATGTTTAAAAATAAGAAATTAATTTGAAAAAATAACAATAAAATAAATAAATAATAAAAAGAGATTTCCCTGGAAAGAAGTTTTATTGGACAGATAATTATAGAACTAGAAGAAAACTCAAAAGTCATCTATTCCAGCCCTTCATTTTATGAAGGAGGAAAGCAAGACACTGACCCTGCACCTTTGGCTCTAAATGCCATTAATTCATATTCTTGTAATTAATGATTATTAAGTATAGAGAACTGAATGCTAGAACATGTCTTAAACAGGTTAAATATAATCTCCACCCTCCTATCACATATTAATTTATATAGTTTTTCTTAGTAAAATTACAGAGCTAAACCTCAATACTATCATTGTCCAAATTTTTTATGATGGATTCTCAATTTCCTCATCAAATTAATGAATATTTGTTGTATTTGATCTTAAATTCCTTTGAAATTATATTTCTCTTGTTGATGTGAAAATACATGTAGCGTATAATTGCTGTCCTACCTTTCTTTTAGGAAAAATTTTCCTCATCTTGGTCATGGAGTATATACTTTAAATGAGGGAAGATAAAAATTTAAAAAGTAACTTGGTCTTTCTAATAAAATAAAACATGACAAGACATCAGCAACTAATTCATATGAATGTTTATTATTACTTTCAAAGCTTTATGTGAATGGTCAAGACATGCACTGAGGGTATCCTTGATGAAAACATGACAAAGAAATCACATTTTACAGATTACAGAGAATATAATATCTCATTGTGTCTATTTATAGATTTTAAAGCAACAAATATTTGACACACTAAAATGAATTGGTGTCTTAAACATTGTCAGCAAATAAGGTATCTCTCAAACATGTTGTAAAATTATAAAAGGCCTTCAGGTAGTCACTAAGTTTTTTTTCATTTTTTTTTGATAAGTAATTATGTCAAACAAATTGAAAAACAAGAAGAATATTTATATTCCCCCAAAGTGTTCATTGATGTTCTAGATATCTTAAGTAGCTTTAGGACCAAAATATTATACAGATTCTCCTAGTTGCATACAATATTGTACTGATTCCAAGTATGTTCCCCTGTACCAAAAACCTCATTTTAATGAAATAGAGATCTAACTATCAATCCTAGAGAAAAAATGAATGAAAAAGCATATTGCTCAAATAGTAAGGTGTAGTTAGATGGATTGCTTCAGAATTTAGAAGGAGAAGAATGTTGGGAAAAATCACATTTGAGAAACTGAACAATGCTTTCCAATGGTGGCAAACTGTTCTGACATGTGGGTGTATAATGTTAATTGGATGTAAGATCTTCCCTGCCCATTAATAGGCCTTATGTGGAGTCCATTAAGGGAAGTTTGCTTAGGGGAGGCTTGCTTAGTAGGAAGGCTTTCACACATTTTGCCAATTTCTAATTAGGCATTGAGTCAAGAGGGTGGTGATGCCTTTTGGCTCTGAGAAGTGTATATATACTCTGAGTTGGTATTGTGCTTTGGGGGCTCGCTTATGAGAAGGATCTTGTTATTCTCTTGTCGAGATTCTGAATGGCTGCATGTTCAGAGCTCACCCACTGCTCAGATGCAAAGGCTCTCTTAATCCAGGAATTTGTGTAAAGTGTATAGAAATATTGCTTTGATTCAGGCAGTCAGAGCCCTTTCTGTTGGTCTTTATTTCTCTGCTCATATTTTCTCTGAAGTTCAGGGTGCTGACTTTTCCCTTGAACTAGTGAATATGATCAAAAAAGATTGTTGACCCCTTAAACAGCTAGCTTTCCTAGTAAAACAGATGTAAGAACCTGTGCTAGCAGCCATCCTGGGTATGCCAATGTGGTTGCTGCTACAGGGTGCCATACATACAACTCAGAAAGTTCAATTTTCTCCTGGTGATGCTATAATGGAAAGCCATAACACACAAAGAATTATTGAAAAGCTACCCAAGGACAGTAGATAATCTCATGTGGCTGTGAGATTATGGCTGCATGAGATTATCTACTGAGCATCATCTGTAAACTGGAGCACATCATTAAGAACCTTTTATTCACGATCTTACTTCTCCCACCCTTGTCAATATGTCCAGGCTCCCTTTGGGCCCCTCAGCACACTTTTCTCCCTAAAAAGACTATAAGAAGTTTAGAAACAGACACATATACATGCACACTTATGTGTATATGTCTGTGTATGTATGTATACATACACATACCCACACACACATGTGGAATCTGACTTTTTTTATCACCAGCTCTCCAATAGTACAATTGCTGTATAGGCTGGGAACACACCTCTCAATCCACACACGTTCACTCATACCAATCCCCATGGACCTTCTGAGTTATTTTCAGAGCTCAGTTCAAATGCCTCCTTCTTAAGGATTTTCTAGTCCCTCCACTTGTACCTTGGGGGTTACTAGTGCCTTCTACCACAAAATTACTTTGTATTTATTTTAAATGTATTTAGATATGTGTGTTTTGTCTCTCCAGATAGACTGTAAGTTTCTCAAGGGCACAGGCTCTTTCATTTTTGTCATTGTAAAGTACTAAAGAGATGAATGACTGGATTTGGGGGGAGGTATCAGTCCATTTTGTTTTATACTAAATGTTGATTTTTCCACATTCATATGCGCAACTACAAGAAGAATTAACAGGGTAAAACCTATAAGATTTCTTATTCTGCATTTAGAAATCCCACTTTAATAATACACAGGGCTAAAATAGTATGATTAGTATAATTTTGGGGGGGAGATTGTGTATGTGTATGTGGTTGTGTGTGACACAGACAGAGATTAGAGACAGAGACACACAAAGAAAAAGAGAAGCTAAAAAAAAAGGGTGACATAGAAATAGTAGGAAAGACAAACATCCCCAAATTAATTTTAATGAACAACTTATAGGAACCTGTGTTTTACTCTTTTGAGTGTATTTGTTTTCTTGTTTTTCTTTATTATGGAACCTAGTGCTTCTAGGTTACAAGTTGAATAAAACATTTTTTTACTTTGAAAATTAAAAAAAAAAAACTAAACACATGGAACCATCTGGACTGCTTCAGATCTTTTCTTGGAATTTAAATAAGCCAAAATGAAACTCTCTGGTCCAAGCCAGTATGTGGTGGTGTTGCCAAGCAACATCTCTAAACTTATAATTCTCACACCCCAAGTACCATAACAAGTTTGGCTACAAGAAGTGTGTGCCCAAATCAGAAAAAAGGAGTGAGTCATCAATCATCTGGAGAGGTGTGGTAAGAGGAAGTTTAGAGAAATCTAATTCAGCTCACAGCAAATGACATTCTTAGACTGTTTTGCTTTTCCTCCATAATGCAAACTCATACATTTAGAGTTGCTGAAACCCAGATTAGAGTCCCTCAAGAAGCTAAAATTTGTAAAATTCCTCATAGAGCTATTCAAGATAACATGAATGGATCAGCTCCTTATGCAGATGCCAAGAGACAACAGAGGTATTCGGGAGTTGGGGTCCTATGGCAAGAGTCCATCGACGGTGAAATAAATCCAGCACCCCAAGCTCCACATCAGCAAAATGGAATGGACGAAAATGATCGTGTGTGCATCTGCTCCTGTTCCTGGAAATGTGTCATTTAGATTTAGTTATCCACACCTTCATCCTTCTGCCCTTCAAATTCAGTTTCACCTGTACCTTTTTTTTTTTTAAACAACGTAGCCTGTTTTTGATGAGGAACTACTCAAATCAAGAAGATGTGTTCTCTCCAGCGGAGTTTAGCCCACATGGAGATTCCTGGGACTTATGGATGTGATTCAAAGTTGTTGCATGGCTTTGATCTGCTCGGTTGGAGGGCCAATTTTATGTCAGAGACAAAAGAATTTAAACTTTGCTTCCCTATGGTATTAAACATGGCCTTTTCTTGTGGAGCAGAAGAGACTGCCTGGAAAAGAAAGTGTTTCTTTTGTAGGGAGACTGTATGTCTGAAGATCTGTTCTTTTTCTCCTCTTGTATGAATACACCTTGCTTAAATGTACTGGAATGAAGTCTAAAGTGATGACACCTATTAACTGTTTGGGTGAAAGACCTCAGCTGGATTTAAACTGAATGCATCTGCTGTTTTATCTGTCAGAAGGAACTGTTATGTTGAAAAGTTTTTTTTTTTAATGAAATTTGTTCCTTCTAGTTTCTACTAATGTTGAATTATTTGGACGCAAAAACTATTTTCTATGCTGGAAATGGGTGACCTTTTCTCAGATATTAACATGAATTTGTTATTTTAAATATGAATATTTGTGTTAATAATCCATTATAGGTAATTTGTACCATCAATGGCAAATCTGTAGAAATGTTTGCACCTTTCTCTGCGATTAATGTAAGTGATGTTATGTCATAGATAGAGTACTGCATTTGGAATCAGAGAACCTGTGTGTCAATCCCAACTCTTTTCCTTTATATGTATGAGACATTGGACAAGTTACTTTACATCGATTGTTATGTTTTGGTTTCCTCTTTTGAAAATGAGGAGGTTGAAATCGATCATCTTTAAAGTTTCTTCTAGCTCCAAATCTTTGTTGTTATGAATATTCTTTTTAACAATTAAAAAATAGTTTCGTGGTATATCTTATGAAGAAGGCACTAATGAATGTTTCACTGAAAGTAATGAGTTGTTAAAAATATTGTTCAACTAGGTTTAGTGGTGCTTGCCTGTAATGCCTGCTGCTAGGGGAGGCAAAGCTGGTGGATCCCTTAAGCTCTGGCATTCTGAGCTGCCAGACTGCTAAAGTACAGCAGATGTCCACACTAAGTCCAGCACAAGACAAAATGGCCCAGGTATGACATGGAATAGGTCAAAGTTTCTGTGGTGATTAGCAGTGGGGTCAGGTCATGAATGGCCATTTCACTTCCAGTCTGGGAAAAATAATAAGATCCAGATTCAGAAAAGAAAAAAAAAATTATTCAGTTACCACTAATCTTTAAATGCAAAAGAAAGTGATACTAAGAGACTTAGACTATGAGTTGCTGTTTTAAATAACCAAATCTCTCTACTTAACTCCAAAACATATTCTATTTTTCTTATGTATAAAAATCTATGCGTATCATGTAAACGCACATACATAGCATATATTTTCTATCTATGACTGCATATTTGATTTCTCTGTCTAAAGAAGAAACTATTTTTTTCAGCTTTTATAGAAATTATTTACGTCTTTAAGTGAATTTTTAAAAATCCCTCGTAATGAAACAATCAGAATTTCAACCCTAGAAGAATGTATCTGGATTCCAATTTCAAACTACTAATCTAACTCCTCTTCAAAAGGGTATGCAAAAGATACCTCTCAGGCTTGAAATCATAACATGGCCCAACCTTCATTTATAATTGTAACTCTTTTGATTTAAGAAACAAGCTTCTCTGCCTTTGGAAAATGTTAGTTATTTTCCTCTCCAGGATGGCAGTGTAATCAAGAAGATGGGCAAACATCCAAAATCTGCCTTCGTGGGGGCTTTTTTAGCTTCCTTTATACATTGGTTGTTTGTCTTTCTTTTGGAATATGAAATTAATCATTCTGGAGGAAGTAAAAGAAACTGATTCTGATAGGAAACTGTACTAGGAGAAGAATTATCTCTTCTAAAGAGTACAGGCTTCATTGTCTGGGGAACTTTTCAAAATATGCTTTTAAAAACTTATAATGTTTCTGAATGTGTGTTTATCTTTGTGAAGATCCAAGTATGAGGTGAATTTAGATGGGAATTTAACCCAGGCAAGAACCTGGTTTGAGGGACTAACTGGACAATATTGTTGAAATTTCCTAAGTCATTGCGGTTGTTTTTCTGTTAATACAATCAAGGAGACCAATGAAGAAATTAGACAACTAAGTAATTTTATTTTTAACTAAATGTACCTTTCTAATATCACCAGCCATTATGCTAATACCCACAGCTAGTACTGAGGATATTCAGTTAACACATGAATCTGCCCCAGGGTGTAAATCTAGGCCTTAAAATAATAATGAATTGAATGTTTATTTGGGGTCCTCGCCATCCTTCAAGAGGCAATGTATTTCCATAATATACTTCTTAAGGACAGGCGTTAACACCAACCAATTAATCTACCACCAAACATTTCTTGAGTTTTTTATGTATAATTCCCCCAATCTAGTGTGACAGAGAGGTAAGATCCTAGGGGCTAGAGAGGTCACCTGGAAGTTAGCTTACTCCTCAAGCTTCTCATAGCACTTACTTTGAACTTTGCATTTGCAAAAATCTCCTGGTTGAACTTCCATAGCTGCTAAATTAGTAATCTTAAAACGCAAAATCTCACCATATTATTCATCCATTCAAAAATCTTCAGTGGCTCCCTTTTGCCTCTGATAAAATATGAACTCCTTAGCCTGACATTTAAAGCCCTTCACAATGTGGTTGCCGCTTATCATTCCAGGCTCATTTTATACTAGTCACCTTCAGAGGAGCAGTGAATAGAGCACCAAGCCTGGAGTTGGGAAGACTCATCTTCCTGAGTTCAAATCTGGCCTCAGACACTTACTAGTTGTGTGACCCTGGACAAGTCACTAACCCTATCTGCCTCAGTTCCTCATCTGTAAAATGATTTGGAGAAAAAAGTGTCCAACTGCTCCAATATCTTTTCCAAGAAAATCCCAAATGGGATCATGAAGGGTTGGATGTGACCAGACGACAATAACAGTGTCACCTTTGTATAGTCAGCATTGCCTGAATTTGACATGCTGTCACCCACCTTCCATCCCTTTGCATAGCTTATGTGACTCATGCTTGGAATGCATTGCCTTGCTTCCACTGCCTCTTAGAATCCTTAGCTTCCTTAAAAGATTAACTTCACCTTTTTTTGTGAAAAATTTCTTGGTCTCTCACTCCAGCTTCCTAGTATTCCCTCCCTTCTGCAATTCCTTTGTATTATAGGAGGGTTTGCTGGAGCCAATTAGCACTGGCTTGTGAGCCCATTGTTAAATCTTAAGTCCTTCACAGTTTCTCAGTTGCTATAAAGAAGGGCTTGGTATATTGTTTTGTTGCTTGTCTGGTCTTAAGAAAGTGTTAATAATACATATCAGACTTCCCAGTCTGCATGCATACATTCTCCCACCCACTCAGTTTTTAAACATTTACCAGCACATCCTTGTGTTGCTTGAGCTCAGCAGGAATGTAGTGGAAGACTCAAGGAATGAAATCTGGTGTGGTGACTCTAGGTGATGATAATTATATAATTAAACAACAAAAATAGTAAGGTCATTTATATAGGGCTTTAAGGCTCACCTCTTGATGAGGGTGAAAAAGAAAAGTGTAAAAGCTGGCTTGAAGCTTAACATTAAAAAAAAAACAAAGACCAGGACAACTGGTCCTATCACTTCCTGGCAAATAGAGGGAGAAGAAGTGGAAGCAGTATCAGATTTTATATTCTTGGGCTAAAGGTCACTGCAGACAGTGACTGTATCCATGAAGTTAAAAGACGCTTGTTTCTTGAAAGGAACAAAATCTGGCAAATCTGGACAGCATAATAAAAAACAGAGACATAACCTTGCCCACAGAAGTCCATATAGTCAAAGTTATGGCTTTTCCAGTAGTAACGTATAGCTGTGAAAGTTAGACTATAAGC
The DNA here is from genome assembly GCF_028583685.1 of Petaurus breviceps papuanus. NCBI lineage: Eukaryota > Metazoa > Chordata > Mammalia > Diprotodontia > Petauridae > Petaurus > Petaurus breviceps. The sequence goes on from NW_027185764.1 coordinate 281,769, forward strand.
AAAGCTGAGGGTCAGATTTCAGATGTTTCAAACTGTGGTACTGGAGAACAATTTTGAGAGTCCCTTAAGACAGCAAGGAGATCAATCAAATAATTCAATATATTGACAATTTATTTATTTTATCATTTATTAATATTTTTTTAAAGCAATTGGGGTTAAGTAACTTGCTCAAGGTTACATGGCCAGTTATTTCTGGGTGTGGGGCTAAGTATCTGAGCCCGGATTTGATCCCCAGGTCATCCCGACACTGGAACCGGTGCTCTTACTCACTGAGCCACCTGGCCGCCCCTAAGCAATTGGGGTTAAGTAACTTGCTCAAGGTTACATGGCCAGGTGTTTCTGGGTGGATGCTAAGTGTCTGAGCCCGGATTCAATCCCCAGGTCAACCCAACACTGGAGCCAGTGCTCTTAATCTCTGTGCTACCTGGCTGCCCCTGTATTGACAGTTTAATGGAAGGACAAATACTGAAGCTTGAGAAGACAGGACTCATTGGAAATGTGTCTGCTGTTGGGAAATATTAAAGGCAAAAGGAGAAGGGACAGCAGAGGATGGGATGGAAAGACAGTGTCATGGAAGAAACGAACATGAGCTTGGACAGTCTTCAGGAGATAGTGGAGGACAGAAAGGCCTGATGTCCTATGATGCATGGAATCACAAAGAGTTGGATCTGACTTTGACTGAACTACAACAACAGTAAAGTTTGCGAAGTGCTTTTACAGCCATTATCTCATTTGAACCTCATAATACTCCTGCATATACTAATCTGTGTGCATATTGTTTACCCCAAGTACAGTATAGATACTGAGAGTAGGTTCATTTTTTTGCATGTGTCTTTTTATTCTCATTGCCTAGCATAGTACCTTGAACATACTGTAATAGGTACTTGACAAATGTTTGAATTTGATGTAGTCCTCATTTGCGGTATTATTATTTGTGAACATGTGTTATATAAGAGTTCCCTAAAGTAATATAAAATTGTCATCTATATCATTCAAATGACTATTTATTTATCTTTGTATTGAGAGGAACTTGGGTGGTGTTTTGTGTATGATTAAGAAATGTTTGTTGAATTGGATGAAGTCCTTGTTATGTGTTAAATACTATGTGAGACACCATTAGGAAAAAATGATTAATAAAGCATCATCCCTCTTCTTGAGAACTAAAATATTTTTAATATTATAATTCTTTGGGAAGCAAGACAATGACTAACGTGAAGGAAGCAAGACAAAACAATATAAGATAGAATCTTATGATGAAAGGTTAATAACTTCCTCTTTCAGTATCACATAAAATGTCTGATAATTATAAAATGATACATATGGGTGTCATATTTCATGCAGGGTTTCAGGTATCACCATATCACTATTGTTATATCTGATATATAAAAAGGGGGGGGTAATTGTATCTACAGGTAAAACAGGGAGCATGTATTTTTAAAATACTTTAAAAATTTTTTTATTTGTATTTTTTAAATAAATATATTTTATTTTTATTTTATTAAATAAATTAAATAAAAAATAATTTTATTATTTTAAAATACTTTTAAAGAAGAGTCTTCATAAATGAGTATTTCTCGATAGTTAAGTTTTTCACGAGATACTTCTAATTCCTTGGTTTGATGAAGATGAAGTTTAATCAGATCTTCTCATTTGAATTTTAAGAAGTTTTTCATTTTAATATGAAGAGAGGTGGCATGACATAGTGAATCTTTTGTAGGGAGACAGCATGTCTCATTCATCACATTGAATGAAATACCCAAGAATCTGACCTCAACCTTCTTTAGCTGTCTTCTCTTTCACTTGATCTCTTCTACTAACATGAATTCAGTTATCACCTTTACATAATTCCTGCTCTTTTCCTCCTCAACAACCATCTTGTTGCCTGCCCTCCCTTTTAAAATTAATGACTCCCTCTCCCAGACTACTATTAGGGTCTCCCCCTCCCAGATAGACTTCTTTTTGACTAGGGAAAAGATACTACTCTTTGCCTTATTTTTTACCTAGCCTTAATCACTGAATAGGCATTACCTCAGAAAAACTGAGATCTGGGAAAGACCTTAACTTAAAAAAAGCAAGGTCTCCCACTGCATCTGGACCATCTCCAGTCATCCTGAATATCTGACCACTGGACTCAGATGGCTCTGGAGGAGAAAGTGAGGCTGGTGTCTTTGCATAGCCCTCTCTCACTTAAATCCAATACAGTTGCAAGTTATGGCATCAACTTCCTGTTGCCATGGTCCTCTTCCAGAAAGAAAGGCAAGCAACAACCTGTGAATTATCTGAGCTGCTCCACTGGGGATCCAACTGGCCAGTTCCAGTTGGGCAATGCAGCTCCTTCCTTCCTTCCTTCCTTCCTTCCTTCCTTCCTTCCTTCCTTCCTTCCTTCCTTCCTTCCTTCCTTCCTTCCTTCCTTCCTTCTTTCTT
>NW_027185764.1:284292-309100 GCF_028583685.1 Petaurus breviceps papuanus
TTCCTTCCTTCCTTCTTTCCTTCCTTCCTTCCTTCTTTCCTTCTTTCCTTCCTTTTTTCTTCCTTTCCCTTTGCCTCCCCTTCCCTTCCTTATCACACCCTTACCAGTCCAAAGGAATGTAAATTTTGATTGCTGAAACCTAGTAAGGAATCTTCACAGGTCAGATTTCTTTAAAGACTATGTCTTAAACCCAATTTACTCTGCTGATTGATTTTCCAACAATAGGTCCCAATCCAAGTTGCACTTGGTGGTCCTTGTTTGGGTGAGTGTAAATATTAATTGTTTCTGTTTTGGTTAGAAACCCTGAGGGTCTTCCCCTCCCAGATGGATTTTTTTTTTTTTTGGGTTTACTGTCTTACTTAGCCTAATCACTGAATGGGTGTTGCCTCAGATAAACCTGGGAAAGACCTTAGCTCAAAAAGGCCAAGGTGTTTCACTGTCTCCAGGGCCATCTTCAGTCATCCTGATCTATTTCTTGCCACTGGACCCAGATGACTCTGGAGGAGAAAGTGAGGCTAGTGACTTTGCTCTGCCCTACCTCACTTAAACCCAGTTCACTTGCAAGTTATGGCATCACCTTCCTGACATCATGGTCCTCTTTGAGAATGAAGATCAAACAACAACATAGTAAGGAGAGAATGAGAGTCAGAGGAAAGGGATACTCTGGCATCAAACACAGCTATAAATATCTGTTTGTACATATGTGAGAAGCTTCTTTTGAACATATTTTTTGAGAGGATTTTCTGCTACAGCTCATTAATTAGTGTCTGGCACATAGTAGGTATTTAACACATGCTTATTAACTTGGCTTGGTTTCTTCTCTGGGCCAGATGTTAAAAACCCAATATAAATTGTTCCACTTCAGTGTCAAACAGGGGCATATTCCTTGTTTCATTCAGCTTTTGCAAAACACAATATTAATTGTTCTCCTTTTGTGTCCTCACTTGGCCCCCAAATTCAAACTCAAAGGATAGATGACAATGTGAATTATGGACTTTTGGGCTCCATTAGATATTCTACTTTCTCAGAATCATCTGTGTCCTTGAAAGCTACACATTTCTCACTTGTAATTACACTCGTCTTCAGAAAAGTCTAATGAGGAGTTTTGGAAAAGGAAACTCAATAATTTTCCATGCAGCTCTATCTCAGATATTGCTTTTATCTTTAAACAAAGCCCTCCTCTCTCTGTTCTTTTGCTTGGCCATCTGTAAAATGGGGGTAATCATAATTATTGCCTATCTCACAGAGACATGAAGAAGGGTTAATGCGGGAGAGGGCTACATTTTCATCTCACATCTCAATTCCCACAGAGATGCTTGGTCTGTGATCCTGGCTCAGTGCCTATAAACCACTCTGAAGTCCTTTGATGACAGTGCTAAAAAAGTATGGAGCATTGTTATTTCTCAGAAACAAGACCTGCCTTGGTAGGCAGTTCCACACAGTCCTCCTCAGTCATGATTAAGCTAAGGTTTATAGGGAGAAGGCTACCTCTCATAGACTGACATCTTGCCATAACCATCAAAGCCATGTAGCCATCGAATACCAGAACAGATTCAAACATGATCTTCCCTCCTTCAGAATATTTCATCTGTTCTTTTGCAACAGACAAGATTCTTTTTCGCTGGGGAACCCACCTTGGAAGGACGTTCCTTCCCCTTTTTTTGTATGAATTTATGTTTTCCTGTAGGCTGAATTCTAAAAGAACAGTTTGGATCCTTCCTTTCTCAACCCTTGAAGTCTTGGCCACTGTCCAGGATCTCTCCCACAAGGCTAGCCCAATCTCAGTTTTTAGAGATGAGAGAGAAAACAATGTAGTCTTTCTACTGGAAATGCAAAAAGTCATACATACAATGAAGGGATTCAGTCTAGGAGAGGGGCCATAGCTCTCTTCAGAGAGAAAATGATCAGGGGACTAAGGGTATATGTCAGAGCAGGGAGCTAGGAGCAAATGAAAGCAGTCCTCTCTCTCTGGGCTCTGACTCTGTATCACCTTCTCTACTGATAACTCTGACTGGCAGGCCCTCTCCGACCTTTGTCAGCTGCCAAAAGGGATAAAAAAAGCCTGGGAGAAATTGGGGAGGGTGTTGGCTTTGCTCTTTCTCTACTGTAATTTCTAGAAGATCCCCTCTGTGATACACTATGTATGAGTACTGCATGTCTTTTTTCTATTACATATGCTTTTTTTACTTTGTATAGTTCTTGTTTCTAAATGTCTTGTTCTCCACTCCTCCCCCCTCAACTCAGTAGTCATATTATTTAATAGCAACTTTAAGTAATGTAGGATATATAAGCATTTAATGTGGGTTTTTCAAAAACCTTTTTTTTTGTGTCATTGCAGGCTGGTAAAGAGCCTCTTATCAGAATGTTTTTAAATAATTGAAGGAAATGCTAAATTTCAGTTTGAAGTTAATGAAAAGAGCGGTATAATTTTTTCCCCTCCAAGTTCATGGGCTGCTGAAATCTTATGCGTGGAGTCTAGATTAAGAACTCCTATAAATTCCTTATTTTTAATTGGGTTAGGTAGTTCAGTGGATAGAGCACCAGGCCTAGAGTCAGGAAGAACTGAGTTCATTTGATCTCAGATAAGTACCAGTTGTGTGACCCTGGGCAAGTTACCCATCCAGATAGCAGACTCACTTCTTCCCATAGGTATGTCACAAAACAAACCTGGGACCAAATGGATTACACTCATCTCTTTTCTTCCCCTCATAGCTACATGTAATCTGATAAGGTTGCTTATTTTCTCAATCACTTCCCTCCCCCCATATTATTTACAAATGTCTAGTTGTGTAATGACGATCAATGCACAGAAACACTTTGTTCCTGGGAAAAACACAATCAAACAAACAAAACCAGGTCCATATAAACAATAATAACAATTCCTCAAGATGCAGAAATCCTTGGCTTTCATCAGTATAACACTGTGCTTATCTTAGTAAACCAGTTTCTGTCACATAGTAGACAATAAATGATTGTTTTAGTTGACACAGACTGGGATATTTCCATGGTCTGCTAGATACAGTGACCAAAGGATTCATCATTTGTAGGCAGTGGTCATGGACCTCTCCAATAGCTTCTCAGACAGTTGCTATTGTTTGTGATGAAAAACCTCATCCAAAATTTAATCAAGAACAGAGAGATTTCTTAGGATAAGAACAGAAATGTATTCTCTTCCCTGGGAGAAGAGGGCGGTCTTCCCCATGACTGATCATGAGGAGGAGGCATGTTACAAAAGGCAGAACGAGATTGTATACCCTAATGCAGTCAAACCCCTCCCCCCTCCCCGGCTGTCCCTTCTCCCATTGGCTGACAGGTGGACTTAAGTCTTAGGAAAATGTAAAAAGAAGAAAAAAAGCTCAAGGAAAATCTTCCCCAATGTCAAATAACAAGGAAATGGGGAATGGCCAGTTCAAATGTACCTATCCTTATTTGGCAAACACCAGAGTGAAGAAGGGAGGGACTAAAGTCGCCAGCAAGGTTGGTGCTCAAAAGACTCCTAAAAAAGGGCTTGCTGCTGATTGACAACAGAAGTGAAGGGGTGGGGGAAAAGGGAAGTTAACAATCCCGAACTGTCTGAGAAGCTTTCACTCCCCCAGACACTATGGCCTGATATAGTTTTTGAGAACCAAACCTGAGGTCCCCCCTGTTCTTCAATGAAGCCTTAGTGCAGTAATAAGTACTACTCTTCATCACCCCATTTTCCGTGTTTTTTTTTTTTTTTACATACATTGAGAGGCTCTGTGATATAGTAGAAAGATAACTGGATTAGGAAATAGGCAAGTTCAAGTAGTAGACTGGCTGAATCATTCTGGACAATTCATTTTAGTTCAGGCTCTAGTAAGTGAGCTTTGACCTTATCCTCACCACTTTCTGCCCTATCTTGGCTATCTCTACACCATGATGTCTGTACTCTCTCATTCTTATCTTCCTCCTCCTAAACTGAGACACTGTGATCTGATCTGTAGTTTGTTTTGGCTTTATTTTGCCCTGAATCAGGACTCCATTTCACTTCCCAGACCTTTTTTTCCAGCTCCACTTTATATGCAGTCTTCCCTATTAGATCATAAGTTCCTTGAGGGCAGGAACTATATTGCTGACTTGTTTTTACATCCCCAGTTCTTAGAACTTTGCTTGATACTTAGTAAGTTCTTTAAAAATGTTTTATTTATATTTATCTTGTTGGGGCAAAAGTTCCTCACATCTAAGGGAAGAGGTTAATTTAGATCAAGTTTAGATTTCCTTCTAGTTCTTACATTTTGTAAGCAAATGCTGTGTGTGAGTGTGTGTGTGTGTGTGTGTGTGTATAAACTTGGGGAACCAATAAAAATTAGTATATTCATATTCAAGGTATATACAAGTATAACTTTATGAACGAAAGGGATAACTAATCCACCTCACTTTGTTAGATTTGCTTTTCAATTTATATTTATTTATATACTTTTTCTTTCTCCTTTCCTTTTTTCCTCTCCTCTATCCTCCTCTCCTTTTGTTTCCTTCCCTCACCTCTCCCCTCTTCTCCTTTTCTGTCCTCTTCTCTTTTCTCCTCTCTTTTCCTCTCCTTTTTTTTATAGAGGTAATGCAGTACAAGGTATAACATGATAGAGTCAACCTCAGACCTGGGTTCATGGCCCAGTTCTGAAAGATTCTTAGTCATGTGATTCTGGACAAAGCCCTGAACCTCTCAATGCTCTAGGTAACTCTCTAAGACCATCCTTTTCAGAAGCGATAACAATCTGCTTAGGAATAGGAGCTTTCTTCAAGAACTCCCCATACCGATAAAATCATGGGTCCAAGTAAAATTAAAATTAAAACTAAAAAGAAGAAGCTTGTAGGGAGATAGACAAAACTTTGCTCTTGCATTTATTTCTATTGCATCACCAAGTGATGAATATACATGTTTCCAAAGGCTAGTAATTACTTTTAACATTAAGCTTTCAGAAGGGATTTACAAAGCTGTCTTAAATGAAATCATCCCATCTTCACATGACTAGGATGGCAGCAGCCTTGAAACTGCTCATGAAAAGGCTTTTGGGACCAAGACAGCAAGCCTTAGGATTGTTTCTCAAGGCTAGACTGATAAAGAGGCTGCCTCCTACACTAGGTGTCAGACAGAACCTCCAGTCTCTAGAGATTACTTCATGAGAGCTTTTCCTCCCAGAGATTTCTATTGAAATGCAAATTTAATGGTTATAACTTAAATCATCAACATTCTATCTCCTTTAGTTTACCAGATTGTTTCTCAGCTGAGGACAAAGCCCTTCAGATGTGGGATGGGATGGCTGGAGGTGAACAGAAAACAGAAAGAAGCCAGAAATAACAACAGCAGCAGAATCCACAAGCATTTCTATAGCACTTTGAAGTCTACAAAGCACTCTGCATATGTGGATGCGTTTGATCTTCACAACCACCCTGTGGGGTAGATGTTGTGATGAGGAAACTGAGGTATGGAGAAGGTTAAGTCACCAACTCAGCTAGGCAAGTGTATGGGGTGTTCAGAAAGGATCGGCACCTCTGGTATGAGGGCTTCTAAAGCCCTTTTAAGGGCTGCTCTTCTACCTTTGGTGTGCATCTTTCACTCAACTCTCATACGTGGTTCCTAGAAATTGTAGCTTGAGCAGTGGTCACGCTCCAGTAAAGCCATTTTGACAGATGGCCTGAACTAGGTTGAAGGTAACTAACAGGCCTCAAACCTGTCTGTGAGTTAGGGAGGTGTCTACCCCAACAATGTGAAGAACCCCACATTTGTTCCAACTGCCCTGAAAGCAGCTGAAGCAGGAGCTGTGGAGTGCCTAGAACTTGGTCAGATATCAAAGACACCAAGATCACCCACTGCATCCTGGGCCATCACCAGTTGTCCTGACTTTTGTCTTGTCACTAGACTGAGATTACATAGGAGGAGAGAGGCTGATGACTTTGTGCAACTCTGACTCACTTAAATCCAATTCACAATTGAGTCAAGGCATCACCCCATGATGTCACTGATCCTCTTAAAAGTGAAGTATGAACAACAATCTGAGATAATTCAGGCTATCTTGATTCCAAGTCCTGTTCTCTATTCACGGCACCACCTAGCTGCCTAGACAACCAATGACAAATTGTCTACATTGAAATTTTGCCTGGGACTGACTCTGTAGCCAACAGGTTATAGAATATGAAACTTTGAGAACTGGAAGGGATTGACCTCAGAGGAAATTTTTTCCAATTTATTGTCAGTGACCTACTCATGGGTGAATAATGAGGGACAGGGGAAATAGAGGATTCAAGGAATGGGAGAGGCACCCTACCAAGCCTGTGTATGAATAGTAAAGGATTGGTGACTGCAATTTCTCATCAAGACTTAAGGATTTAGAAGGATAGGAGAGGAAATAAGTGGGAGGGACTGAATGTGGGAAATGAAAGACAAGGTCTTAACACAATAGGGGAAACTGAGGAGATGCCACTGAAAAAAATATTCCTTGGGAAAGAGGTGGAGACAACTAAATGGTATAGCATATAGCAGACCTGCACAATTTGGCAGTAGGTAGGGGCCAAAATTAAAATAGGCTAAAGTTTTTTGAGTTGCAGAGAGGTTAGACTAGAGACAGATTGATGATGGTTGGTTGCTGTGGGTCACGTGACAAACAGGAGACAGAGTTCACATGCAGTGGCAACCCTACATTTTCCCATACGTGGCCCAAAATCCTTTGGTGAGCTGTATGTGGGTCATATGTTATGCAGACATGGAAGATATAGTGAAGATTCAGCTTCATGAAAATGTGACTTTGATGCCCACCTCAGATCCTTCTTAGCTATTTGAAGCTGGGAAGTCAGTTCCCTCTCCCGGACCTGTTTCTTCATCTATAAAGTGAGAGATTTTGATTCTCTGACTATTGAGGTCCCACCTGGCTCTAAATGAATGATCTTTTCATCTTATGGGGTTATTTTATGCAAAGTTGACACACAGGGAAGCCAAATTCTCTGAAAGTGCTCTGCTTCCATGGATAACATCTTGACCCAGCAGATGGGGAGTGTATAAGTTGCTAAGGGTTGCTGGCACCCAGAAGGTCCAGAGAAGCAGAAGACCTCTGGACCCAGAAATGAGATTACATGGCCATTGGGAAGGAGAACAACCTCAGGGAAGAGGTAAAATTAGACTGTAATACCTGGTACATAGGATAATGTTTACCATGAAATATTACTTTCCTTATGACCTCATATTTCTTTTTGCTTTTATTTTTCTTGGAGGGAAATTGGGGTTAAATGACTTCCCTGAAGTCATATGGCTAGTAAGTGTGTCAAGTAATGAGACTGGATTTGAACTCAGGTCTTCCTGACTCCAGGGCCAGTGCTTTATTCACTGCACCACCTAGCCACCCCATGACCTTGTATTTCGAAAAATGTGGCAGAGTAGAAGAAAGGGCTGATAGAATGAGATATATAAAGGCAAGAGCACAGAATTTGTTTATAAAAGGGAACTCACACATAGTATTTTAAAAATGTTAACTCTCGTGAAAAAAATCAGAGAGATTAAAGAAGAAATAAAAATCTTTATAATTTAAGAAATCAGAGAATTTTAGAATAGATTAGAAAGGAAGAGAAATGAAGAAAACAATGAAAAACTTCTGAGAAAAAAGTCCAGCAAGAAGAAAATCAATAATAAGTAAGTTAAGAAAACAAAAAGAAGGGAGAGTTTGAACTAATCATTTGAGAGAGAAGGAAGAAAATAGGGGAAAAAATAGATAAGCTAAAAAAATAAAAGAAAAAACCCAATAATGTCACTAAAACTTCAAAACAAAGGAGAAGGTAGGTAAATAGGACTGAGGGCAGGGAAGGAAAGCCTGTGAGAACAAAGTTGCATCAAAGTACTTTTAGCAAAGCTAATTGTAGGGACAAGGTATTGACTTTAAAAGTGTGTGGGGAGTTAAATTTATGTTTTTTTTTTAAAATTAATACTAATAAAACAAAAGAAAGGAAGCAGAAACCCAACTCTCATAATTTTATATGTAAATGAACTAAATAATAATAAAATAAGCATCTTAATAGTGCTTTAAGTTTCACACAGCTCTTTACGAACATTAACCTCACAACAGCCTGAGAAACAGGTGCTATCATGCCCCATATTTTACAGATGAGAAAATTGAGGAAGAGAGAGATTAGATTATATGTCCAAGGTTAATGTGAGTTTAAATTTGGCTTCTGAGACTTACTAGCTATGTGACTCTGAGCATGTCACTTAACGCTTGTCTGCTTCAGTCTCCTAAGCTGTATGATAGGGATAATAATAGGCACCTACCTCCCAGGGTTGTTTTGAGGATCAACTGAGAGCGAATGAGATATTTGTAAAGTGCTTAGCAGAGCTCATGGGACATTGTAGGCGTTTAGTGAATGCTTATTCCTCTTCCTGCTCCTCCTTGTTCTCTCCTCCTATTTCCCTCCTCCTTCCCCCCCTTCTCTTCTTCCTCCTCCACTTCCTCCTCAACTGGTAAGTGTTTGAGGCTGTATTTGAACTCAGGTCTTCCTGATTCCAGGTCCAGTATTCTATCTCCTGCTCCACCTAATAAAAGGAGAATGGCAAAACCCTAAAGAACAAAATTCCACAATCTGTTGTTTACAAGAAATATATCTAAATATATAAATAAACAAATATCTATAAATATATCTAATAAACAAATAAAATATGTATAAATATTAAATCAAAGTGAAAGGAAGAATACACCAGATGGCTACAATAATGTAAATGGAAATTAAACCAATAGCAAAATAATTGAAATTGAATGCTGGAAAATTGTCATTCCAAAGCTTGGTCTCAAAGAAAAGGTATGATAAGGAACCTCCTCACTTTGCATAGCGGGGTACTATTGATAGGACAATGCATATCACAAAGACTTTTTTGATATGTTGGTTAGCTTTGCCCAGCTACTTTTTCTCCTTTTTATTTTATACTTTGTTGAAAAGGATAACTCCTTGGGAGGGAAAGATATGTAAGGGGGTGGCTAGGTGGCTCAGTGAATAGAGTAACAGCCCTGGAGTCATGAGGACCTGAGTTCAAATCTTGCCTCAGACACTTAACACACCAAAAAAAAATAGTTGTGTGACCTTGGGAAAGTCACTTAACCTCAATTGCCCTACCTTCCCCCCTCCAAAAAGGAAAAAAATAAACAAAAGAAAAGAAAGATATATGAGGAGGGATACAATGTGAAACAAAATGCATTTTTTAGAAAGATTATTATGACCATTTTGTCAGAGCAGATGTACAATGTGCTGCCCAATAATTGAATGTGAAGAAGAGAGCAGACTGGATGATATTTGGGAAATCATGCATATTTCAGGTACAATCCTCTCCTTCTGTTCCACTTTGAATAAGGAAATATTTAATTTCTTTTTAGAAGTTCAGAATAAAAATAAAATAAAATGAAAAAAAATTGCTTTGTAATTTTAGTGATCTACATGCTGTCCTGTTACCAAAACCCCCTTTTTTAAACACTAATGTTTTCTCATCCATTTTATGATGTAACTCCATGATAATTAAAGAATCAAAATTGTAGGCTGTAATTGCAAGCAAAGAAGTATTTAGCACCTTGTTTGAGTTCACATCTTTGAGTCTTGCCCTAATTATATTAAGTCTTTGTTAAGAAAAAGAACTTGTGAAACCCACAACTTGTGAACTCCAGAACTTGTGAATCACTGTTGCTGATGTAACAGGAAGGGGCAGAACAGGGAGGAACTTAATGACCATATATAAGGAGAAGCCCAGGCTGGGAGAGGGTAGAACTGAGAGAGTACTTGTGGTGGCAGATTTTAAAAAGGGAACATTTGTGGTAATGGCACTCTATTTGTCTCTTCTGTCTGTGTTGATTTTTTTTTGTGATGTGTATTGAGTTCTCAGAACTTGTTGGTGGGTCTGTGTTGATTTCATAGGCAGATAGTAAATTGATGATGGTGCTGGCAATGTGAATGAATGTTATTGTGGCTCTTTTAAGCTTTACCTTCCCAGAAACAGGAACTGTGAAGGACTTAAGGTAGACTGGACACTGTGAGCTTCAATATGGAATGGGAACTGGATGAGGAACAGGACCAGGAGCTGGACAAGGAGCTGAGAGCTGCCTATGTCTGAATCCAGGTGACAGGTAGATTCAGGCAGGAGCTGGGACCATGGAAAAGGAACCACAGAATCTGAGAGCCAGCCTTGAGTCAAGATGAAAAGACCTCATCTTGGGTACCTAATGCTGACTGAGAAGATTATGATTTACTGTGACCTAGGGGTGGAGAACTTTGACCTTTTTACTTTGTGTCCCTTAAGAAGGCCTGCTTCTTAAGGATGATTGAGTTAAGGATTTACTGAATGATTGTACTTTGTGTACCTTAAGGAGGCTTGTTCCTTAAGGATGATTGAATTAGGGACTTACTAAATGATGTCTTTTGCTTAAAACTAAGTGGCTACTTTGTTGTGAAGACAATGAGTGAGCTGAGACCTGGGTTCAAGGTAAATTTAGGTGTGGATTTGTACAGATCCACTTGTGGGCCAAATAAAGGCAGGTCAGTGTCAGACAGGCAGGCTAGTACTGGCCCATGTCAAACCCCAGAGCCTTGGAAACATCCAGGTGCTGGCTTCTCTGGAGAATGAGATGGCCACAGAACCCTACCAGTTGAGGCTGAGAGCCTAGTCAAGCCCAGGTGTCAAAGGGGTGGTCTAGGGCTTCAAAGGGGCTTCTAGGACCCCCAGATCTTGCTGGGGCCTCCAAAAATGTTGTGAAGGGAATAAGAGTGAGCTGAGACCTGGGTTCAAGGTAAATTTAGGTGTGGATTTATTGATCAAGTGCTCAACTGCCTGGAGTATACACTCAAATCAGGTAGTATTGAATGGGCCATCATACAATAAAGCAAAAACCACAAAAACCACAACTGGGGAGGGGAGCTAGCATAAGCAATCATGTACAGAAGCTAAGAACAGCCATTGGTTAGATCTCAAGCTCTGGGCTAATTTGGAAATAATGGTGCAAGGGTAGAAGGGTGCAACCTTCCACTGATAGGGGTCCCACCTAGAACAGGGTGGAGGGTACAGGGGAAATGGAATTCCCAGAACAGGCTGGGGTTATAGAAAAGGCCAGGGTCATATTATGAGTGAAGGGTGTGTGGGACCCTGCTTGGTCAGTGTTCTGGGTGGGGGACGTTGCTTGGTCAGCATCCCAGAACAGGGTGGTCTCTTGCATGGGATAGACTTGCCCCATGATCTTTGTACAGACTTGCACCATGCCCTTGTATACAGTGCTTTTCTTCCTCATGGGAATCATTTGTGATTTCATCTGCAGAATTTCAGGCTTGAAAGCATCCTGTTTCTCTTGTGTAGGCTTCCCTTTTAAAATGTCCAAGGAATCTTATATACCTTTCCTCTGAACTCTGTGAAATTCATTTTCCTGAGTTTATGCTATTCCCCTCATTCCCTTCTCATATTCCATACAGATCAGTAATAGAACCTGTGGTGAAAGGAGTTTGCTGAATGGGTGGAGCAAGAAATGAGTCAGACTAGTTAGAAGGGAGGGAGGAGAGAGGACACAGGCAAGGAGACTTGTGAGTGTTTGTTTGTGGGAAGGCTTTGGAATGGTGTTACTTTCTGCAGTGATAATATGTATTAACTTCTTTGTTGCAATGATGGATTTGGTTTTCTGGTGTCTGAATAAATGTTTTCTTCTCAATTATGCTGGCACATTCATAGTCACTGTCAGTGCTGTGAATGGGATTGCAAGGTATCAGATCTCTATTTGGAGTCAGAAGGACTATAGAGGAAGAAATGGATTTGCCTTATTTCTCCCCAGCAAGGGAATGGGCTAAAATCACTGGACCTTGTGAAAACTGGGAACTGAGGCTACAGAAGGGAGAACCTAGAGATTTAGAAAGATGTTTGCAAGAAATCCCAATAAAACCAAGGAAAGAACTGACAGGAGTATATAGAAGAGGCTAGGTTTTACTAACAGGTTGCCATATTATCTGTAAAAGCAGAGAAAAACTGCTGCAGGAGAAAGCTCAGATGGAAAGAAAATTAGCTATTTGCATGAGAAACTTTCTGTGTTACAGTGTGTGAGCTTACCTTTAGACGAGTAAGCTAGAGGATCTTAGGTGGTAGGAGAACAAATTACTGTTCAGGAGTTGGCTGGTCTGCATGAGAATCTTTCTGTTCATTTAGCTGGAAAGAAGCAAAAAACTAGCAAAAGGAAGGTGCATGCAAATATGGCAAAGGCTGAGCCTACTTGTGATGAGGATGACTGCCAGAAGAATGTGTGGGAGGAAAATGAAGCAATGTTAGATAAGGCTTCTTGGGCAGGTTTGTCCCATACTGAGAAGAAAGCAGGAGAACCAGGGGTAAAACGATCTTCAGGGAGATAAATGAAGATTTCTCTCAGCAGGAGGTCACTGATTAGTTGATTGCCTAAAGCATGAGAGAATCATTAGTATCTTGGATGGTGAGAATCAGTGATGCAGGGACCAGAGGAGTATCAGTAAATAGAGTGGATTGCTTAAAATTAATAGGTATTAGTCAGAATCCTTTTGTACAGCAAACTTTTACAGATCATCATATGCTAGGAGGTAACAATATGACCAATCTGTTAGCTTTAGCAGCAGATGGATGTAATAGACAATATGGTATTGACTCTATGTGGCTTACTAGAGATAGACCCTATTATTCACTTAGGGACTGTATGAAAGAGTTAAAGGAGGAGGCAATGAAGACAGCTATCATTGTTGGAGACACCGATGCTTATCATAGTATTCACTTATTTTCTCATAGAAATATCATAGCGAAGACAGCTCCTCTTGCTTATAAGCACCTAATTCTCTCTACTAATTGAGGAGATTGGTCACCGTCTTTTGGAGGTGCTGGAGAATATTTCACAATTGGGTAACTTAGGGGAATGGGAAAAAGATAAATTTCCTTGAGAAAGAAGAGCAAATGGTCAGCAGATTCAAAGTCAGAATAGATTGACAAGAAAAGAATTGTTTATTGCTCTATCAACAGCAGGGGCAGATTTTGGAAGAATAGATGGTATTCCAACTAATGAACTATATAAAATGTACCAAGAACAGGGGCTTAATATTAGATGGAATAGGGAAGTAAGAACTGTCCTTATGATCCTCCTGAATCCTTGTATACAAGTTTATATCCATCTATATATCTATATCTATATCTATCTATCTATCTATCTATCTATCTATCTATCTATCTATCTATCTATCTATCTATCTATCTATCTATCTACATATCTTCAGGGAGAATAGGAAATTGGCCAAACCCCAGCTCAGATTAAAGAAATATGCAGAAGGGATTACAGATCCCATATCAATTTGACCATATATTAGAAAAACAGATCAAATACTATAACAAGGGCATTCACTGATACTGGGGCAGAGGCCTCCCTTATATATAGGAACCCATATAAATTCAGACATAGAACTCTTATGCCCATCACAGGACTGGGAGGGGCCAAAATATTAGCCAGATAAGTCAAACTAATGATGAAAATTGGAATTACCTAAGAAAGAATATACTGTGGTAACTCTAGCAATTCCTGAATATTTCATTTGAATAGATATATCGAGAGATATGACTTTATATTTATGTGAGAGGAGATACCAATTTGCAGTAAGGAAGATAAGAATTAATACAGTTTTAGTGGGAAAAATAAAAATGGACCCAATCACTTTACCTGAGCCTTCTGAAGTAATTATTTTAAAGCAGTATTGTATGCCAGGTGGTCAAGATGAAATTACCAATCCTATAAAGGAATATGTCGAGTCAGGAATGTTAGTCCCACAGCCACTCGATGGAATAATCATATCTGGCAAGTTGGAAAGTCAGATGGAATATGAAGAATGACAACTGAATAAGGTGACACTCCCTTGTATTGTGTTCCAGATACTGTCACCTTAATAGAAAGGATGCAGAAATATGATGGGACTTGGTATGCAGTTATTGATTTAGCCAATGCTTTCTTTACCATCCCAATAAACTTTAAACAATGGAACCTATTTGCTTTCACTTGGCAGGGGAGACAATATACTTTCACCCACTTGCCACAAGGATATCTGCATAGCCCCACTATTTGTCATAGGATTGTGGCTGAACATTTGGATGAATTAAAGCTACCTTGTATACAGCTTACCCACTATATAGATGATATTATGATACAGGGAAAAATGTAAAAGAAGTGGAGAAGAGTTTGTTGCTTTTAATTGAGCATATGAAAAGCTAAGGGTGGGAAATTAACCCTGCAAAAATTCAAGGGCCAGTTCAAACTGTAAATTTTTTGAGTATCCAATGGAATGAGGAACTGTGAGAGATTCTCCCATAAACCCAACAAAAGATTCAGGATTTTCCTATCCTTACCAATAAGAAAGAGGCCCCAAAGTTTATAGGATTATTTGGATATTGGAGGCACCACATTCTGCATCTGGGACAGATTTTGAAACCTTTATATAAAGTTACTAAGAAGAAATATGAATTTGTTTGGGGACTTGAGCAGAGTAAAGCTTTTGAAGAAGCCAAGGCTGCTATACAATTGGCCCTAGATTTATGGCCTATGCAAAATGGCCAGGTGGAATTACAAGTGACTGTACAGGATGATTATGCAAACTGGAATTTATGGCAGAAACAGCAAAGCCAAAATATACCCTTGGGATTCTGGTCTCGGAAACTTCCTTTATCAGGAGTTCAATATACCCTTTTGAAAAGCAGTTATTAGCTTCATATTGTTAAAACAGATAGCAGAATGCCATATATTTCAATTAGAAAAGGAACAAACTGTTCCTCAGGTAGTAAATGGGGAGATAGCAAGGGGAAAAATCTTAGCCCAAATATGTCAAATAGATTATATTGGTCCCCTATCACAAGATAAATGATGCAAATTTATATGTACTTGTGTTGACACTTATTCAGTTGTACTAGTGTCTTGTCCTTATAAAAATGTGAACTAGAAAAACACATGTAAAACTCTAGATTTCATAAGTCTATATTATGGATCCCCAATGCAGATTCAAAGTGACAATGGATCACATTTCAAAGGTAATGAAATAAAGAGATATTATATATTAAACAATAGAGAATGTATATATCAGATTCCATATTATCCACAAGCATCTGAGTTAATTGAAAAAATGAATGGACTATTGAAATTTGTATCAACATTGGAAGGATAATTTCTTTACTGCTTTACTTAATTTGAATAATAGACCATTGGGAGGAAGTATACCCCTAGCCAGAATGATGACCCCAAATCTGCAAATTAGAAAGCAACAAACACATAAGATGCCAAATATTGAGTATTGACCTGTGAGGTAAGCATCATATCCAGCACCATATCCAGAAACACCTGGTTTGGCAGGATATGATTTACATTGTTTAAAGGACTTTTATTTGGATAGAAAAGAAATAAGAAAAACCTCCACAGGAATATGTTTGAGAATTCCAAAAAATTATCTTGGACAGATATTACCTAAATCAGGATTAGCAGCTTGGGGAATACATGAATTGGCTGGAGTAATAGATTCTAATTATCAAGGAGAAATTATTATGACATACCAAAGTTTAGATGAAGAATCTACACACAAAGTTTATATTTATATAAAGTTTAAGCCAAAGTTTAGATGTAGAACCTAAAATGAGATTACAAATACAAAGATGACACAGTCTTTGCCATCAGGCAGCTTGCATTCTGTTGGGGAGAGGGAAGTAACATGTACATAGAAAATTAAAACCAAATTATACACAACAAAATTTCCAAGTGAAAGAGACATGTATAATATGAAGAGCAATTTTAAACAATAAAATAAGCAGGCACAGTGGAGTAGAAAGGTATAGGGTGGGTTGGTATAAGGTAACAGAGATGGATACCCAGGGTGTCAAAAATCCACTTAGGCAACCTATGAGTCAGAATCACACAGATTTTGAATAGAACTATTGGCAATAGAATAGTATGCTCATCATAGAAATGATGATTACATTGATTTGATTACTGATATGAATGCAAGAGGTTGGAAGTAGGGATAAGGTATGTGGACGATAGGAGAGATAGTCAGTTCCTGGTCCTACATCGTGGTTAAAGCAGGGCTGGTGGAGTCATGGGACTGGGCTGTCTATACAAGTGTGGGGCATATTTGAGATATTCACTATCCAATTTTAAAGTCAGGTTATTTCTGGTCTCAAAGCTGACTCCAGTGTTGAATAGATTATCTCCTCCAGTTTGTACCTTAGAAAGGCTTTTTCAGGGGGGAGGGGTTACTAGTTGGCACAGTGAATACAGCACAGGCCCTGGAGTCAGGAGGACCTGAGTTCAAATCTGGCCCCAGACACTTAACACTCACTAGCTGTGTGACCTTGGGCAAGTCACTTAGCCCCAATTGCCCTGTCTTCCCCTTTCAAAAAAAAGTGAAAGTCTTTGGTATTTGACCTGTGACCACTGTGAAGGAGGAAGGAAATAACACAAGGAACCAGTCTCTAGTCTTGACTGGGGTCAAGTTAAAGGTTAATGGATTCCCTGGGAACCAGCTGGTGATGGTGATTGTTTTCGCTCAATCATTCCCTTTCATTTTGCCAGTTCTAGTCAGTTTGTGTTCTGTTTGTCTGGATCTGCTAGGTGACATAGTGGATACAGTCCAGGGCCTGGAGTCAGGAAGACTCATCTTTCTGAGTTTAAGTCTGGCCTCAGTCACTTACTAGCTGTGTGACCCTGGACAAGTCACCTAACCCTATTCGCCTCAGTTTCCTCATCTGTAAGATAAGCTGGAGAAGGGAATGGCAAATCTCTCCAGCATATCTGCCCAGAAAAATCCAAATGAGATCACGAAGAGTTGGATATTACAAAAAACAACTGAACAACATTTTTGTAGAGATTTTTTTTCTGTATTTCTTTATATTCCTCATATTTTAAAAATCTTACTAGAATTTCATTATAATATTCAATAATGCGAATGCATTATAAACCATTTCAAGATTTTCCTATTGGGGCACATTAAGCTGTAGCCTGGAGAGGAATGGACAAATTTCTCAGATACCCCTTGTACACCAAAAATTTGTGACTGTGGCTACTTGAGAGAATTTTGATGTAGGAACTTCTTCTACCAATTGATACATAACTCAATGAATGGATACTAGGGCATTGTCTCAGGCAGGTAGAAGTTAAGTGGCTTAGTTAGGGTCCCAAAATTAATGTCAGAATCAAGAGTCTAACCTAGTCTTCCTGACTCCAAGTTCAACCCCCTACTCATAATGCTCTCTCTCTCCTAGGTAGCTGGTTTTCCAATGGGGAAAACAATGCTTGTTCTTCATGTCAGATCACTTTTAAATGGTGTTTTAAGATTTACAAAGCACTTTCCCTGGTTAGTATTAGAGAATCTAGAGGTAGATAGTTGGTATCTTAGAGATTATCAAATCATAATTTGTTTTAAATATGGGGGAATTGAGACCCAGAGAGGTGATGTCATTTGCCCAAGATGTCATAGGTAGAGTTGAGATTTAAACCCATGTCCTTTTGACTCCTATTCTAGTAAAAGATACATCTATCTTATCATTTAAACACAATACATTTAAGCAGATAAAACTGAAACAATAAAGGAACAAATAAATAGTGCACTAGGTATCTTTAGTATTTAAAAAAAAATCTCACTCACTTCTGTACAGTAATAATATCTGACACCAAGATGCCATTGGGTAAGTTACTGATAGACACACACAAACAATATGTACATGTATGTGTATGCATGTGTAAATATATATGTATGTATGTATGCATGTATCTATATATCCCAAATTATTGGTTAAAAAAATTTTTAACATTTAAAAAAAATAGTTTTGAGGGGGCAGCTAGATAATGCAGTGAATAGAACACAGGCCCCAGAGACAGGAAGACCTGAGTTCAAATTGGACCTCACACACTTAACACTTACTAGCCATGTGACCTTGGGCAAGTCACTTAACCCCAACTGTCCTGTCCTCCCCCCCCTCCAAAAAGCAAGAAACAAAACAAAATGAAACAAAAAAGTTTTGAGTTCTAAATTCTATCCCTCTCGGGGTGGCTAGGTGGCGCAGTGAGTAAAGTGCCGGCCCTGGAATCGGGAGGACCCGAGTTCGGTTCTGGCCTGAGACACTTAACACTCACACAAAAAATGCTAGCCATGTAACCTTGGGCAAGTTACTTAACCCCAATTGCCCTCCAAAAGGCAAAAAAAAAAAAATTCTATCCCTCCCGTCCCCTCCCTGAGATGGTGAGCAATCAGATATGGGTTCTATAAATGCACATAAAAAAATTTCCATATTTGTCATTTTGTACATGAAGACTCAAAAGGAAAAGAATGAAAGTGAAAATAGCATGCTTCAGTCTGTATTCAAACAATTTTAATTCTTTCTGGGGTTGTCTTGCATCATTGTTTTGCTGAGAATAGTGAAGTCAATTTAGTTTTTCATCAAATGATATTGCTATTACTGTGTATGACATTCTCCTGGTTCTGTTCACTTTACTTTGCATCAGTTCAAGTTAGTCTTTACAGGTTTCTCTGAAATCATCCTGCTTGTCATTTATCATAGCACAATACTATTCCATTGCAATCATCTACCACAGCTAGCTTAGCCATTTCCCAATCTATTGGCATCCCTTTGATTTCTAATTCTTAGCTATCACAAAAAAGAGCTGCTATAAATATTCATGTACAAACAGGTCCTTCCATACCTCCCATTCCCTTTTTTGATGTTTTTGGGATATAGACCTAGAAGTGCTTTTGCTGGATCAAAGGGAATGCACAGTTTTATAACCCTTTGGGCATAGTTCCAAATTGTTCTCCAGGATCAGTTCCCAATAAATTACTGATTTTTGAAAATGGCCATGCATTCATCTTAAAATGATATGCTGTTTCCTCCTTCCCAAAGTGGTTTAGTCCTAAAATGAGTCTGATTTTAAAACAAAGTGAAAATTAGAGGCCAAAATTATGCACCTGATTAAAAAAAAGTAAACAAACAAATAATACAATGAAAAGTACATCCTTGTTAACGATGTTTGCTGGCTAATTTTAGTAAGAGACTGGTGGTATTGGTAAGTGCAATTCCTGGAAACATTCAGTTTACAGAAAGACTAATTCAAGTAACAAAAGGCAGTGCATACTTTCCCAACATGTTCTCCAAGATGTTAACTTTTTAACAAATGCATGTTCACGATGAAGTCAAAAGGAACAAGCACAAGATAGTATTCACTAAATATATAAAACTGAAAAATTGATATTCAGGGCCTCAGTTCATTTGGAGAATATACACACATTATTGGACATTGAACTGAAAAAAGAAATAACTAGATCAAGAAATTATGCATGACGCTGTCCCATAAAATCACTTCAATGGCTCAGAATCCTCAATATATGTCTTGGTATAATGGAATTATTTCCGGTATAGAATTCCTGTGCTTAATATGAGGATCATTCTTCCCATAAATTCTGTCTTTTTTGAAAATAATGTTAAAAGGCAACAAAATCTTTAAAAGCCTCATACGTTCCTTATGTAACTTCTTGTCATTTAAAAAAATGGAGTTTCTCTTACTACCATTTCTTTCTGGGTTTTGTTACAGCTATGAAAAAATGTTTATTAATTTTGTGGATTCATGTGGAATCTTACTACTTTACTGAAGTGGTTAATCATTTCAATAATCTTCATCACTGATTCTTTGGAGTTTTTTTTTTAATATACTTTTTTGCCCTCTGTAAAGAGGGATGCTTTTATCTCTTGAGTGCTGATTTTATATTTTTAATCTTGTTCCTTTGTCTTATGGCTATAGCTAGCATTCCTAGAAATATATCAAATTATAGAAAGGGAAATAAACAAAATTGATTTACCCATCTTTGTACTGAGAAAGCAACTAGTGTATCTCCCCTGAAGATGAGTAGTTCTCGGTTTAATATGTAAATGCTTTTATGTTTCTACTTTCCAGAATTTTTGCATAGTAATTAATTGTTCTTTAAATATTAAATGGAAATCATCTTTTAAAAAGGCAACCAAATAAGATTTATTTTAAGGATCAATCTTGATTCACAGAACAAATGATACAATTCCTTCATCTTAGATATTGTAGGTTGTTTGTTGGTTAGTTGTTTCAGCTGTGTCTGGCTCTTTGTGATCCCATTTGTGGTTTTCTTGACAAAGAAGTTGGAGTGGTTTGCCATTTCCTTCTTCAGGTCATTTTACAGATAAGGATACTGAGACAAAAAGGGTTAAATGGTTTGCCCAGGGACACAAAGCAAATAGGTATATGAGGTCAAATTTGAACTCAAGTCTTTCTGACTCCAGACCCTACAATCTATCCACTACACCACCTAGTTGCCCTGGTAAGGTACTGCAATTTTGCAAATGTGCTATAGACATAGAGCTATAGATACATGTGTATATATAGGAATATGTGTATGTATATACATACATGTGTGCACATAGCCACACATAACACAAATAGACATATATGCCTATATATGCATACACACATGTGCAACCTATACATATACACACATACATCTCCACACACACATATACACACATATGTCACACATGTTTGCGTGTATTGCCAGGCACCATTGTTTTCTTTCTCTGTTAAAAAAAAGTGTTCAACTTAGTGAGAAAATGCCTGTGGTCTTTATTAAGCATAAAAAAAAATTAAAAGGAAGTTACCTTCAAATTTGCTAAATTAAAGTGCTGAGATGATTAGGAGTTCAACAGCGAATTCAATTTAAAAGCCATCTAGCTTCATATCCAAGCACTAAAAGGTGAATTTTACTTTTTTTTGTCCCAAATGAAGTTATTTTCGAATTCCATTTCATTAGTTAACCTCTTTTCTTTGGCAAAATCTTTCATCTTTTACTCTGCTAGGTATTTGTAACTACAAAAATATTCTGTATGGAGCTGCCAACATAACTCCTACTTCATTATAACATATTTAATGTTTTTAATCAAATACTATGGGAAAATAATGCTAACAGATGATGCTTTTGTTTAAAACTATGCAATATTGATAGTCATTCATTTTAAAAATCTCTTCTATGGTACCAACTACCTCCATTTCATTCCTTCATTTAACTTAGAATTTTCATAGACTCCATCACATATGTTAGAGAGGGGATGGCTGTTTCATCAATCCTTCGTCCACAATATCAAAGTAAAACTTTTCATCTTTTTACTGAAACCTTCTTCTTGACCTCCTTCCCCTAGCACTTCTAGCAGCAGAAGGATCCTCTAAGTTTCCTCATTTTATACCCTTAGGGTCATCTTATTCATTCCTTTGCTTTCACCACTCCTTTACCAAATTCTCAAATTTTTCTTTCTGGCTCTTCCTATCACTCTATCCCTTATTCTTTCGTACTGGATCTGTTATTCATAGAATCAAAGAATTTCAGAGATAAAAGGGATCTCAAAGACTATTTGCTTCCAACCTGTGCCTGACCAAGAATGCCTTTGATAACATTTTAAACAAAGTGTCATCCATCTCCATGAGGGAGAAGCTTCTACCTTCCAAGGTAATCCATTTCGTTTTTGAAAAAACTTTGATTGCTAGATTTTTCAACCCTTCTTACGTTATCTAAATCTGCCTCTCTCCCACTTCCACCCTTTTCTTCCAGTTTTGCCCACTGGAGAGAAGAAGAATAAGTATAAGCTGTCTTCCAAATGACCCCTCCTTCAACAACTATCATGTTCTCAAGAAGTCTTCTCTTGTCCAATTTGCTTGCTTTTTAATCTAGATGATATTCTATTATATTGGTAGATGTTTTTTTATTAAAAAAATAATTTAATTATGACAAAACGCACTTTTAAATATTATTATAATATTATAATAATTATATTATATTATAATAGAATAATTATTATTATAAATATTAACTATTACATTCAGCTTGTATTTATTTACAAAGTAAATATTAATTTTAATACAATAGTAACAGACCCGCCCAACTTATCTGTATCCACTTCTGAAATTGCTTCTATTCTCCTTTGTGAATTTCATGTTTTATTGATAGGCTTTTCTTTCTTCTCTCTTTTGGATACCATTATCACTACGTATCAACTCCATCTTCCCCTCCAGCAAATAGAAACCCTTCCTTGCAACAAATAAGTATGATGAAACCAGACAAATCCACACATCGTCCAAATGTGAAAATGTGTGTTTCATTCTGAACCTCTACTACATTGCTTCTCTGCCAAGAAGTAGGACTCATCTTTCTCCATTGCTCATCTGAGTCACACTAGTTCTATTCACTTTAATCTGGATCCGTTTATTTCTTTCCATTGATTCGTTTCTTTCTAGTCCTACGGACTGGCTTCCAGTCCTCCTATTATTCTGGTCTCACTCTTCTGGCCACATCGTACTTTACAATGTCTTTAAAATTCAATATCTTAAATGGAATATGATGGGGTAGCCTGACAAATGAAGAAGAGAGTGCAGTTATGACCACCCTTGTTTGGGTACTATGCTTCTCTCTCTTTTTTTTTTGTTTTTTTTTGGGGGGGGCAGAGCAACTGGGGTTAAGTGACTTACCCAAGGTCACATGGCTAGTGTTAAGTGTCTGAGGTCAGATTGGAACTCAGGTCCTCCTGACCCCAGGGCTGGTTCTCTATTCACTGTACCACCTAGCAACCCCATTATGCTCCTCTTAATGCAGCCTAGAATGTTCATTTAGTTTAGTTTAGTTGGGGAGTTACCACATCATATGTGAATATGTTGACTCATTTTGAACTTGCAGCTCATTAATATGCTCAGGGTTTTTCCCCCCTAGGAAGTGTTGTCTAACTATTCCTCCCAAATGCTATACTTATGAAGCTGACTATTTGAATTCAAGTATAGAACTTTATTTTTCTTTTACCTCATGTAATTGATCTTAATTTTGTTATTGTTTAGTAATTTACAGTTGTGTACAACTCCTCATGACTCCTTTTGGAGTTTTCTTGGCAATGGTACTGCAGTGGTTTGATATTTCCTTCTCCAGTTCATTGTATAGATGAAGAAACTGAAGCAGTTAAGTGACTTGCTCAGGGTCACACAGCTAGTGTCTGAGACTGGATTTGAACTCATGTATTCCTGACTCCAGGGGCGGCACTTTACCCACTGTACCACCTAGCTGCCTATTATTAAATTTAGTCATTATAACGTGAACTCTTAGAAGGTAGTGACTTTCTTTTTGCCTTTCTTCATATACTCATCATTTAACAAAGTTTCTGACACATAGTAAAAACTTAATAAATGTTTGTTGCCTTTACCTGAATTGTCTTTGGTTCAATGTTCTAGCCTTTCAAGATCTTTTTGGATCCTGATTCTCAATCATCATGTTAACTCTCTTTCCTATCTTCCTACCCTCTTCATATTTGACAGATATGGATTCTATGCCTTCCTAAAAATAGAACACAAGTGATGTTGCCACCCTTCACAATGTAACGCAGGTGTGGAGCATCTTCAAAATGTGGCTGCCTGACATAGGGCATGTGGGCGTCTGCTTGCTCCTTGGACTGTTTAATTCCAACTTACTCTCACAGCAGCAGGTGTAGGTTCCCAAAGAAAAACTATCATGGTCATACACATAGATTCTTTCAGGTTTTTAAGGGTAAACTTGTTTCGAGGAAATACACTTCTATTACTCACCAATCTAGCTCCTAAGTCCCAATTAATGCACTTATATTTATACAACTAGGCTCTCACAAGAGTGACACTTTGAGATTTAAAAAATAACCACTTACATACTAAGTCAAAAGAAAATTTTAACATTAATTACTCGAATATTAAAGAAAATAAATAAGTAATACATATTTAATAACCCACACATAAAGCTGAGTTGAAACTTCCAAACAAAGAATTCAGAATTTGTGGAGACAAGTGGGAAGCACATGGACCAGGACAAGTCATGTGTTTTCAGGGAAACTCACAACCCTGGACTGTAGGCACACACGCATGCGGCGAGCACACACGCACACACACACACACACACAGAAATCAACTTCATAGACTGTATCCAATTTACTCATTTTTCTTTGATTTCTCAGCTGTCTCATTTCTACCTCATTTTTAAAGTTGATTTTCCTTTTCTAGGTGTAATGTAATGCCAAGGAAAGGCAACTTCCCAAGGTTCAGAATACCAGCATAGGTGCTCTCTCCATTTTATTCAGTGACAAAGTAAGAACAGAGAAGGTCAAAACATGACATCATTCCAAATACAGCATTTACTAAGTGGGATTAAATAATCTCCAAGTACTACCCCACCCCAGGACCTTCCAATCATTCAATCAATTACAAAGTCCCTGTTCTAAACACTACTCCACCCCTAGGCTGTACCTTCATTTAGTCCACCACAAAGCCCCTCTTCTCAAATGGAGATTAGTTTCCAAACATAAGTAAAGTACATTCATTTGTTCAACCATAGAACACAAAAAGGTCAAAAGTTCCCCACCCCTGGATCACAATTGAATCTACCCCAGAGTTACATCAAGTTTAAGCACAGCACTTAATATCCAAATGGAGGTCTTTTCTTCATCTTGACATGAGGCAAGTTCTCAGCAATCTTAGTTTCTGGGGAAACAAGGCTTAGCAAGGCCACAAGATACATTGCCAGTCTCTTCATTAATTCATCCTCTGTCTGTAGAACAGTCCTAGAACCCCTGAAAACATTAGCAAAACCCTCTCCCAGGATTTCTGTAAACAAGAAAATCCTTCTTCAGGGCTTCTGAACCAACAGAAAGGTTCCCAGACCCCTGCAACAATAGCACTGTCCTTCACCAGTGGACAGTGTTCACTCTCTGTCTGCAGGACAGTCTCAGGGCTTCTTAACCAAAAGC
>NW_027185764.1:309200-312223 GCF_028583685.1 Petaurus breviceps papuanus
TCAAAAGTCCAGGGCAATTCAAAGTGGCCCCCCAGCAATTCTCTCAGTCTCTCTCTGCCTCCACGAGGTGCTGCTTCCAAAAAGTTCTTCTGCCTCTCTCTTGTCTCTCCAAATCTACGTCACCAGCTCCTCCCAGTTCAGGACTCTCTTTTTACATTAACAAGTCCATCCCACAGGTGGGATTAACAAGCTCTGGGTTTTAACACAATCAGTTTGAAAACCAAGCCAATACAGAATCTTTAATTACCATTACTATCACACTAGGTTAACCTATTCATTTCTAACTTTGACTCTTCTGCGCCCCACCCCACCCTTCCCCCAGGACTTCAATCTACTAATCATTCTTTGGTCATGTCCTCTTGTTCTCTTTCCCTTCCTCTTCTCCTCCTTTCTCCTTTCTCTCCTCTGTCACTCCTTTTCTCTCTTCCTCCTGCTTCCTCTTGGTCTGCAAACATGTTCAAGTTTTTCCTAGATCAGAAAATGAATCAACTGGGGTGGCTAGGTGATGCAGTGAATAGAGCACTGGCCCTGGAGTCAGGAGGACCTGAGTTCAAATTTGGCCTCAGGCACTTAACACTTATTAGCTGGGTGACCTTGGGCAAGTCTCTCTCTTTTTTTAAGCAATCAGGGTTAGGTAACTTGCTCAAGGTTACATGGCCAGGTGTTTCTGGGTGAATGCTAAGTGTCTGAGCCCAGGATTCGATACCCATGTCATCCTGACACTGGAGCCAGTGCTTTTACTTGCTGTGCTACCTGGCCACCCCTTGGGCAAGTCTCTTAACACCAATAGCCCTGCTTTCCCCTCTGCAAAAAGAAAAAAAAAAGAAAATGAATGCTTTCAATGCAATTATTGCATCCCTCTCCCTCCTGATTTTTTTCAAACTTGTCTTAGTGATTATCCATATTGTTTGTCTTTAACTGGGTTGCCATCTTCCTTTTGCCCTTTAAGTGTATTTGTACTCAGCATTCTTTTTTCTTGTTGTTTTACCCTTGGTGATATTCACTTGTATACTTTCAATGATGACTCTGAAGAGAACTCCCAAATATATGTCTGAATCCATACCTCTCCCCTGAGTTCTAATCCTTAATTTCCATTAGCCTGTGGGGAATCTCTATGTGCATGTCTGACTAGAAATTCAAAATCAACAAGTTGAAAACTGAAATCATCCTGCCATTGACACCTACACTTCCACCTTAATTTCCCTATTTCTTTCAAGGGTGCCACCATTCTTCCAGTCATCTTGACTTCAGACATTGGTGTCATCTTAAACTCTTCTCTCTCCCTTACCTATGATATCTAGTTAATTTTTATATTCTATGCTTTCTATGTCTACATCTTTCTCACCCATTCTTTCTCTCTTCCCATGACAACACTGCCTGGTTCAAATCTCTGATACCTCTCAGCAGGACAAAATATTTTGCAAATAGTTGGCACTTAATAAATAGTTCTTGAAAGAAAATCAATACCCTTCATGGCCAAACTCCTCAAAAGTGTAGACTATCATTGCTGTTTTCATTTCTTTTGTTTTTTATTCACTTTCAGTAGAGAATCAGTAAACTAGAAACAAGGAGAGCCTTAGAGAGAAATGATCACTCCATTTCAGATTTGTGGTAGAAGGGAGGAAAATCATATTTAACTTGATGTGTACTTGAGATTTTGAAAAAAGTAAATTGTAGAGAACAGAAGGAAGGTTAAAAAAAGTGCAGACATGTGGGATAGCTTTAAATGTTGCTGCTTGAACACATATACTTAGTGAGAAAGGCAAACTACGTTATTGAGATCTGCAGTTTTATATACAATATTTTCTGCTATGTATATGGAAAGGAACAATTTATTAGGTGTTTGTTAGGTTCAGAATAAAATAAAATAGAAAACAATTTTAAAAGAAAAGTTGAGGGGCAGCTAGGTGGTACAGTGAATAGAGCACTGGCCCTGGAGTCAGGAGAACCTGAGTTCAAATCTGATCTTAGACACTTGACCCTTACTAGCTGTGTGACCTTGGAAAAGTCACTTAACCCCAATTGCCTTGCCTTTTCCCCTCCAAAAACAAGAAAACAAAAGAGAAGTCGAGTTAAAAGATTAATATTGAGAGAAAGGATAGATAGTATATCATGGCTTAAACTTTGACAGAATGGTCAATTCCAAAGGGATGAGAAGCTCTCAAGGGTGGAATGAGAATGGCATAAATACAAATGATTTTCATTAAGAAAAAAAAGAGGAGGGAGGACACTATATAATGTGACTAATGTGATCATATCAGAAACTTGTTGGCCAGCTTAGATCTTTAAACTAGATAATAATGATGATGAAGAGGAGGAGGAAGATTATAATGATGAAGATAGCTGGCATTGATATAGTGCTCTAAGGTTTGCAAAGCTCTTTACAAATGTTACCTCCTTTAATCCTTACAACAATTTTATGAGATGGTGATGTTACTATTTCTTTATAGATGAGAAAACAAGTTGAGAGAGAACTGAGACAGTGACTTGACCAGGTTCATACTGCTAATAAGTCTTTGAACTCAGGTCTTCCTGATTCCAGTTCCAACACTGTGTTCACTGCAACCCTCTGACTATAGGTACAGAAGATGGAAGGTAAAGTAGCATGAAGACAAAGGAGTGGCATTGCCCAGTGTTAACAGTGATAGAAGTACTAAAGCTCAGAATGAGTTGAGGCTGGCTATGACAGTTAAGGATATAAAAAAGGGTTTTTAAAAGCTCTTTTGGAGAAAGAACAGGGTAAAGGAATCAATAGAAATGTTACTCTGATGGGACGGAGTGATAGCACAGATGGAAAGAAGGAAGAATTACTCTTTTTTTTGTCTTCTAGCAAAAAGGCTCTGGGAGTAGAAATTAAAGATTTGGAGGTAAGAAGAAAGAAATAAACTATGTTTCATGACTCCAGGTATCCACAAGTGGAACTTCTTCCAAAGTTACTGAATCCTCTTTAATTATAGGATCTTCACTCTGTTGATTATCTCCAATCTCTCTCTCTCTCTCTCTCTCTCTCTCTCTCTCTCTCT
>NW_027185764.1:312323-341915 GCF_028583685.1 Petaurus breviceps papuanus
TCTGTCTCTCTCTGTCTCTCTCTCTCTGCCTGCCTGCCTGCTAGGTGGTGCAGTGAATAGAGTGCCAGACCTGGAGTGTGGAAGACTCATCTTTCCAAGTTCAAATCTGCCCTCAGACACTTACTAGCTATGTGAGCCTGGGCAAGTCACTTAACTTGTTTGCCTTAGTTCCTTATCTGTAAAATGAACTAGAGAAAAAAATGACAAACCACTCCAGTAAACCTCAAATGGGGTCACGAAGAGATGGACAGTACCAAAACAACCGAATAGCAATCTCTTTCTGTCTGTCTGTGTGTCTGTCTGTCTCTCATAGTTGTTTGAATGTTTTCTCTTCCACTGGAATGTAAGTCCTGTGAGAGTAAGGACTGTCTTTTGCTTTCATCTTGTATCCCCAGCATTTAAATAATCCTCTGGAACATAGTCCACAATTAAAAAATGCTAGTTGATTGACAGAATTGCTGAACAATTGTCAGTGATTTTTGAAAGATAATGGAGAACAGAAGGGTTAATAAAGGACTGAAAGAAGGCACATGTCCCAGTTTTCATTAAAAATAAAAGAAGAGGGTGAAAACTATTGGTCAGACTTCAATTCCTGGCATAATTCTAGAACATATAATTAAAAGGATCAATTGTGACTGTTCAGAAAGTGAAGTGGTGATTACTTAGAGCCAATATGGCCTCATCAAGAACAGTTCATGTCAGATAGATTAACCTCATTTCCTTTTTTAATAGGGCTATTAAATTGCTAGATTAGGGGAATAGTATACCTAAGATTAATAAAGGCATTTGACAAAGCTTCCCATGCTATTCATATGGACAAGATGGAAGGATGTGGTGCTAGATGATAGTATAGTTATGTGGACTTGGAACTGGATGAATGACTGGACCCAAAGACAAGTCATCAATTAGTATCAAATATGCAGAGTATCAAATTGGCCTTAAGGATCTCTTCTCTTAGCAGCACTATTCTGTACTCACTTCATCTCCCGTTACACGTTATTTACACTCTCCACAAAAGCTTTGCCATTCACTTGCTATGATTATCCCTTTCTGAAGTCTAAGGTCTCCAGTCAGGTTTACCTGCTGCCAACCTGGAATGTCTAACCTAGGCCCTTCATTAAACAACCTCTCAATTCCCAATCCAACTAAAAGCCTACTTCCTTCAAGAAGCCTTACAGTTTATGTAATGAAATAAATAAAAAAAAAATTTAAAAAGGGTGACCAACTGTGAAAACTTAGCCACTCTGATCAAGACAATGATCCAGGACAATCCCAAAGGATACATGATGAAAGATGCTATCTACCTCTAGAGAGAGAACTGAAGAACTCTGAATGCAGAGTGAAGCATATGGTTTTTTTCAGTTTCTTTATTTTTATTATTTTTTTTGTTGGTGTTTTCTCTTACAACATGGCTAATATGGAAGGTATTTTGCATGAGTTCATATGTATCAATACTAATATCAATAATCAATATCAAATTGTTCACCTTCTCAAAGAGAAGGAAGGGATGGGAGAGGGAGAGAATTTGGAACTTAAAATTTTAAAGAATGAGTGTATTTTTCTACATTGTAATTATGAAATATTTAATGTAATAAAAAAGTTTTTTAAAAAGAACCTTATAGTTTCTCTCTATGAAAAATATTCCTGTACTTTTCAGCCGATCTGCCCATCATCAACAACCACAAACACTTCCTATGTACTTGTTAAACCTACTCCAGAAGGTTAGACTGTGGGATGTTGTTATGCTATAATGTTCTAAGAGATTCTTATATGCTAATGTATTTTTTCTTTTTCTTTTAGGCAATAAACTTCTCAAGAGACAGAATGATATCTAAGTTTAAAGTAATGCCTTAAGAAAGTTATGCTCTGGTTGCACTTGTCAATGTTTGAATAGCTTTCAGTCATGAATTTTAAAGCATTTTATCCATTTTATTCATTCTATTAACTGGGTGGAGAGAGGAGATTGAAGGGAAAGAGGTAGGGAAATTAGACATGGTTTAAGATTTAATTTTTTAACCTATATAGTATTCTGTTTTTAAAAAAATATTTTATTTCCCCCCAATTACATGTTAAAATAATTCTTAGCTTTTTTTTTTTGTTTTGAGTCCTGAATTCTGTCCCTCTCTCCCTCCCCTTTCCTCAAGTATATGAAAGGAAGAAAGAAAAAGAAAAAATGCTATGCTTAAGTCTTTATTCAGACAATACCAATTCCTTCTCTGGAGGTGGATGGCATGTTTCATCATGAGTCCTTTGTGATTGTCTTGGATCATTTTATTGCTGAGAATAGCTAAGTCATTCACAGTTCTTCACTGTATAATATTGTTGTTACTATGCATAATGTTTTCCCTGTCTGCTCACTATACTTTGCATCAAATCATGTAAGTCTTTCCAGATTTTTCTGAAATCATCCCACTCATAATTTCTTATAGCACAATAATATTCCATCACAATCAGATGCCACAACTTGTCCAGTCATTCTCCAATTGATGGGCACCTCCTTGATTTCCAATACTTTGCCACAACCAGAAGAGTTGCTATAAATATTTTTGTACAAGTTAGGTCCTTTCTCCCCTTATTCCCCCACTGCACCACAACTTTTACAATCTCTTATGGACATAAGGCTTGAGATTTAAAGGCATAACTTTCTGACTTGGCTGTGACTTTTTTGTGGATCTATAAAATATTCCTGGCCAATGTGAGTTCAATATGCAGCTTCCTTCATTCCCTGGACAATGCTCAAGGGCCCCTGAAAAGAAAGATTTCAGTGACCTGTACTGATGCTTTTTCTTCTGTCCCCATTTGGCTCAGTGACTTTGAGAAAGTCATGTAACTTCCTTATGAGTTAATTTCCCCGTTTTTCAGACAAAGGATTTGGACATGGTGATACCTAAGGCTTAGTCCAGTGCCAGTTCTGTGTGTGATAGAACACGTATCTACCTGAATTTCCTCACATGAGCTAGAACGTTCCCCTTCCTTCCTACAACAGGGATTAGTTTTCCCTAAAAGGAGACAACAGGTAGCTTTGTGGCACAGTGAATAGATCACTGATCCTAGAGTCAGGAAGATAAATCTTCCTGAGTTCAACTGTGGTTTCAGAAAGGTACTAGCTATGTGAATATGTCACTTAATCCCATTTGCCTCAGTTTCCTCATCTGTAAAATGAGCTAGAGAAGGAAATGGAAAAACAGTCCAAGTAAATCTTTTTGTCAAGAAAACCCCGAATGGGGCCGTGAAATGTCAGACAAAACTGAAAAATGACTCAACGAGAGCAAAAGGAGACAAAGTGATCCTGGGACTCAATCAACCTCTGCTTTCATGAAACAGTTTCTTGGTCACCTAACAGTATAAAAAATCCATCCACATGCAATTGGGATCCCTCTAGCTTGATGCATTACTAGAGTCTAAATGTGTCACCCTGTCCTTCAAGAAATTTTGTCTCGATGACTAGATATTTTTCCACATGGAGACAAAGAGAGTTTGCTATGTCTAGTAAACCTAAATTCCACTGATTCTTTGTTTCCTAGCCTTGCTGTGTTAGGGCAAATTAATCTCCTTTTGTTTACTGTTCAATGACTTTTGAGTGTCTCAATATCGAATCTGAACAAAGAATGCTTGCAATTGAGTTGCCTTCGATGCCATAATTGTATAATCTTTGCCTACCTATTGATCTAAAATCCGAAAAAACAAGTCCCCATCACATTTTGCTTACACTCAAAGGAAGAATGGCACAAGGCTATAATTCCTGCTACTGTAAGGCTGGGGATGGGGGTGTATCACTTAAATTTGAGAGTTCTGAGCTGCAGTCAGGTGGTTGTTTGAACTAGGTCCTGTACCAGTGTGGTGAGCCTTTTTTTGGGGGGCTGGGGGTGGAGGAGGGACTTAGTATGCATAAAGAGAGGTGAACCAGTCCATGTCAGAAAACAGAGCAGATGAAAGGTCTTTCTCTGTTCTGTAGTGAGATCAGGTCTATGAGCAGCTGCTGCACTTACAGCTTGGGAAAGACTGAATGACCAAGGCTCAAAATAAAGCAAAAACCCCAGTGTGCTGAGAAAGAGTCCATGGACTTCACCAAGAGATGTTCTCAAAAATTTGATAACATCTGACATATCAAATTGAGTTGGCAATATGGTAATAAAGTTCCATGGCTGGTTGACAATTTTCAGTTTTCCAATTTAGTTCTGAAGAGCATGAGATGTGTAGGCCTGGAGTGAGGAAGACTCATTTTCCTGAGTTCAAATCAGGCGTTAGACACTTACTAGCTGTGTGACTCTGGGAAAGTCTCTTAACCCTGTTTGCCTCCAATCCTTATCTGTAAAATGAGCTAGAGAAGGAAATGGCAAACCACTCCAGTATCCTTGCCAATTGTTCAGTTGTTTCATTGTGTTCAACTCTTTGTGATCCTATTTGGGGTTTGCTTGGCAAAGATACTGGAGTGTTTTTCCATTTCCTTCTCCAGCTCATTATACAGATGAGGAACTGAGGTAGACAGGGTTAAGTGATTTGTCCAGGGTCACACAGCTAAGAAGTGTCTGAGGCCAGATCTGAACTCAGGTAGATGAGTCTTCCTGACTCCAGGTCCATTACACTATCCACTGTACCATCTAGCTGCCCTTTTCTTGCCAAGAAAACCCCAAATGGTCTCTTGAAGAGTCAGATATGATTGAAAATGACTGAAGTTATTAAAAGGTCAGATTTTTGGCATCTAAAAAGGTGACTATTCTAGAATTTACCTCCTAAGGCTGGCAAAAAAGTGTCCACAGATAAGCATTACGCATTTGCCACTATCCTAGCAAGTGTACACATTAAATCCAAGACCTAGGAGCCAGTGGTTTTTTTTAACCCACTTTTTTCTCCCTAGCATTGTGAATTAAATGACTCAACCTTGAATTGTAAAAAAAAGTTTATACTGATACACCTGTAAATTTGCACATCTTGCTAATTTATGCAAGATGTTTGTACATTGCGTCAATATTCTCTATCAATGACAGCAGACAAACCACAATTTGCAAGTCATTCTAAGACTTGAGAATTGTAATGTTCAACATGTCTTTATCTAAGGAAAAGGAAAAGTGCTACAGGTAAACTAGAGGGAAAAGAAATAAATATAAAATAAAATATAAACAAAAAGAAAAAAAAGGTAGCCAGAGCAGGTGGTCTCTTCTTGGTCAGCAATTCTCTGATATATCAGACGTTAGGCTGCTCAAGGCAAAGATTTTTTATATATTAATATTAGTTTCTTCCCTCTTCTGATGATCTCCAATTTATCCTCTATTTATCTTGCTTCTACATAGCTGTTTATAGGATGTCTCCCCCATTAATTTAAGCTATGACCTCTCTGAAAGCAAGGACTGTGTTTTTACCTTTCTTTATTTCCCCAGTGACTGGCACATAGTAGGTTTTTAATAAACACTTTTTGACTTATTTATCTTTCTCTCTGTTTAGCTCCTAATAGCATGGTGGTTTCCTGAAGTAGTTATTTTATAAGTCTATGTTGAATGAACTAAAGAAAATTTTGCACATAAGAATGTATGTATTTCCCTCTTTTAGAGGGAGATTTATTAGCTAATAAATATATATCATTTTTTTTGTATATTCATACTCTGTTTACAAAAATAGGAAATATTGCAATTCTACCCTGGGAAAATCAAGAGACTATGCAGCAACAGTAACATAAACCCTGTATTTTCTTGAGTAATAGTTCTATAATTAAAAGGGATTGTAATGGTCATCAAATTAATTCCTTCATTTTATAGATGGGGAAACTGAGACTCAGAGAATTTAAGTGATTGATTCCAGGTCACACAGGTTGGAAGTAACAGAAATAGTATTCTATTTCAGGTTCAGTGATCTAAAATCAATACTCTTTCAAGTTCCTTATGTATTATGTACTAAAAGAGAATATTTGTGACTTTACTGATTTGAAAGGTAGGTACTAATATGCAACACAAATTGAAGAGCTGGTAAATATATGGTAAATTTGGTCTGTGGACAGTCAACCAAGTTTCTTAACCAAATTCTTAACTAAACTTCAACTATTTTCAACGTGTCTGATTTTCTTTTGTGTATTTTTCACTTAGTTTTCTTGGGCTTTGGGATTCAGTAACATTTTAAACTTGAAATAGAAAAGATAGAAGGAAATGGAAGTTGTCTTGGTCAAATTTGAAATGCTATTCTTTAGAAAGATGTCAGTGCTATACATTTAAAAAACCTCACAATTCATGTATGTATCTGCATATGTATTTACATGTTTGTACATACACACACATACATACATACATAATTTTTATAGAATATGAGCTCCTTAGGAACTAGGCAAACAAGGGAGGAATTCAGATTTGTAAAATATCTCATACACTTTCCTCCTCCTGCCCTCCCCCACTCCAAGTCTGCTGGGCTCAGCCAAAACCTAAACACATTTTTCTTTGTCCCTTGATTTTTAAGACTGTGTGCATTTTTTTAGAAAGGAAACCCAATATGTGGGCTTCTGATTCATTTACACTTCACTATCCAAAATGTTGTTTTGTAAGAACCATTTGATGTTCAAGGAATCTTGTGAGGTTTTTTTTTTTTTTGCTTCTTTTAATAAGCTTTTGTCAGGACTGTTCCCTTTGAAGTAGAAAGTTGTGTTTTGCCAAGAGAAACTAGAACTCAAAACTCAGTTTCATTCAAGTGGGCTGTAATAGTGACACAGTATGTTCCTTTCCTGTTCTGAGAATTACTTTACTTCAAAAGAAAATCTCAATTTAAGTCTTCCACCTATGTCTATTGAGAACTTAACTAGTAGAACATTATTCCATATTTAAATTATCTAAAAGAGACAGGCATTCCATGTCCTTTTTTCATTTTTCTTTCCTGGTTTCTCCTTTGCCTAGGTTTAATATTTTATCCATTCATACCTTTCAGGTTAAACTTCTAGTTAATCAATGCCCTACGTGGATTTGTTGCCATAATTAATCTTTTATGCCATAAACCTACTCTCCATGAATTGAAATTATTTGAATCATAATAAATTTAGAGCTGGAAGGGATAATCTGTCAATTATCTCATTTTACAGATGAAACTAAAGCAAAAGGAGCTGAAATGACTAGCCATAGTTAAGTTCAAGGACTAATTTGGAAGGCAGGGGTAGCAAGGAAAACAAACCTATTATTGGACTGTCCCCTGCTCTGACTAGACCAAGAATTAATAAATAATCCACTTACTTGCTTCGGTTTTCTATTAATGTGTCAGTTTGTGTTTTCCTAAGAATGTACACCTGTATACTCATAGATGCTTGATCACTACTCCTACCCCAACCCCTCAGCCAGGGACACACACACACACACACACAAATACATACACTCACTTTTTTCTCCTTTTAAACATAAGAAAGACAGAATACTTTCATTCTGTACCTTTAATATCATGGTTAGCAAATTTTTTCATCAGTCCTTTAGAATCACAGTTGTTCATTCGATTAAATATAGTTATTGAGTCAAAATTATTTTTCTGCATACTGTTTTTGTTGTAGAAATCTTCTATTTCTGCTCTCTCTCATCTGTCTCTGTGTCTGTCTGTCTCTGTATCTGTCTCCTCCTCCTTGGGATAAAGGTTTGGTAGTGGTATTGATGGATCAAAAATCAGTTTGGTGATTTTGGGGACATAGTTTCAAACTGATTTCCAGAATGAGTGGACCAAATAGCTGATCCAGCCAACAGTTGCTTGGCAAATCAAGTGAAATTGTATTTGTTAAGGGCTTACTGAATTCTAGTCTAGCCACTGTAGTAAGTTTTGTGAATGCAAATATGAGTAGAATAAAAAAACAATCCCTGCCCTTGTGAAGTTTACACTCTAATGGGGGAAAGATAACATAAAAGGAAGCTGAAAAGTTGAGGGGATCTGCATGGAGGCAAGGCAGAGTTTCAGACAGAGAAGAGCCTAGAGAGAAATGAGAACAGAGATGACAAGGGAACTTTCTTTAAAACAGACATGTATTTCCCCCACCACTCTAACAATTTCAATTTCCCTTTCCAATAATATTTGCTCATCTGATGAGTATGATGTGGATAGCCTCACAGTCATTTTAATTTGTGTTTCTTTAATTATAAATTGCTCTGGAGCTTTTTCTGGATATAGTTGTTAATTGTTTGCATTTCTTCCTTGGAGAATTGAAAATTCGTAGCTTTTGACTATTTATCTATTGAAGGATGACTCTTGTTAGTTTATAAATGAGAAACTTGGCCCTTATGCCTGTCTCTTCTCTTTTTGCTATATATATTGTCTCTCTTGGTAATCTTATCAGTTTGCATGGGTTCAATTATCATCTCTATGGAGATAATTTTCTTATGCATTTATCCAAACTTCTTCTCTCTTCTGAACTCTAATCTCACTTTTCCAAGGGCCTGTGGACATGTTGAAATGATTACTATGTAGGCATCTCAAACTCAACATGTCCAAAAAAGATCAAATCTCTTTTCTAGCCTCCTCTATATTGTTCCCTCTTCCAAATGTCACTGTTACTCTTGATGAGCACCCCCAAACTGGAAGGATTTCCAGGTACCCACATTTGCAACCTCAGCATTATTCTCAATTATTATTATTATTGTTATTAGTGTTATTATTTGCTTTTTGGAGGGCAATTGGGGTTAAGTGACTTGCCCAAGGTCACACGGCTAGTTTTTGTGTTAAGCATTTGAGGCTGGATTTGAACTCAGGTCCCCCTGATTCCAGGGCCAGTGCTCTATTCACTGAGCCACCTAGTCGCCCCTTATTCTCAATTCTTTACTCTGACTTGCTCTATACATCCAAGTTTGCTACATCTGGTCGCTTTTACCTTCTAACATCTGATGTTCCCTTCTCTTCGTTAGCACTACCTTCACCCTGTTTCAGGCTCTCATCACCTTCCATCCAAACAACGGCAAGAGCTGCCAAAGTAACTTTCTTAAACTTGTGAAGATATCTCTTCTTAAGTCAATAAGTCAATGGACTCCTGTTGATTTTACAAAGAAATATTATTTCATTTTTATGTTAGCATTTTTTAACAATTTTTTTTTTGGAGAAACAGTTTGGCATAAGGGACAGAACACTGGCCCACTTGAAGTCAGGAAAACTCAGTTTCAAAATACTTTAGGCATTTATTTGTTGTGTGACCCTGTGCACGTCACCTCTATGTCTCAGTTGTCTCATCTGCAAAATGAAGGAGTTGGACACAGTGACCTTGGACCATTCCACCTTGAGATTTTTGATTCTGTGTCAATTTTAAAAATATATGCACATGTTAGTATGATAGTACACATATAACTTATAAACCAGTAAATATATATCTATATCTGTCTATCTATCTATCTATCTATCTATCTATCTATCTATCTATCTATCTATCTATCTATCTATCTATCTATCTATAGGGGGCACATGCTCATTTTTTTTTTTTTTTGCTTTTTGGAGGGGGAAAGGCAGGGTAATTGGGGTTAAGTGACTTGTCCAAGGTTACACAGCTAGTAAGTGTTAAGTATCTGAGGTCAGATTTTAACTCAGGTCCTCCTGACTTCAGGGCAGGTGCTCTATTCACTGTACCACATAGCTGCCCCGCTCATTTTTTTTTTAAATGGATAGGAATGTATGATCCAAAAAGTTTGGAGACCACTGGTAGAATGGTTAGGAGATTATCAAATGCTGGCGTTTTCTTCTTCCTCAACTTATCTTGTATCTATTTATTTGTATGTATATTGTATGAATATATATACACACACACAAATATGT
This sequence comes from Petaurus breviceps papuanus, assembly GCF_028583685.1. Taxonomy (NCBI): domain Eukaryota; kingdom Metazoa; phylum Chordata; class Mammalia; order Diprotodontia; family Petauridae; genus Petaurus; species Petaurus breviceps. Next base: position 322,065 of record NW_027185764.1, read on the forward strand.
AAGTATATTACATAAATATTTGTCTGTATACATGTTGAGGCAATTAGGTGGCACACTGTTGAACCTAGAATTAGGAAATTCTGAATTAAAATTCAGAATCAAGTACTTATTAGCTGTGTAAGCATGGTCAAATCACTTATTCTCTGTCTTTCTCAGTTTAGTCATCTGCAAAATGGGAATAATAATAGCTCTTACTTTCCATAGTTGTTGTAAAGAAAAAATGGAAACATTTTAAAACACTTTGGAGACCTTTATATGCTCTATAAATGCTAACTTTTATATTGTTATCAAGTAGAATAGAATTTACTTGAAAGCTGGGACCATTTTTTCTTTTCTCTGTATACTCAGTGCCCAGTACAGAGCCATCTCATCATCATACAGACTTAATAAAAGTCTACGGAACTGGATTGAATTGAATTAAACCCAATTTACTCATTTAACCAGTTTTTCTACCCTGCTGACTCTCCTCCCCCAGACTGTTGGATGTCCTCATTACCTCACCTAGATCCCATAGATGGATGATGAGTCAGAGTTGAATTTGAGCAGGAGAACTCACTGTATTACATTTTAAAAATTGGTGCAGTGTTTTTTAATGAGCTTCATGCTGTTGCTGCAAAAAATCTCTTGTTATGTTACTTTGATTGAATATTTTTTTGTTTTCATGCACCTTCATTTCTGAATATATTTCTCACCTTTCTCCTATTTGTAAGCTATCCCTCATAACAAAGAATAAAAAAAAAGAAAGGTGGGCAGTTCAGTAAAACCAGCCGATGCCAACTGTGTCTGATAATATAGACAGCATTTCATTTTCATGGCGTCACACCTCTACAAAGACAAAAGGGAAATACATTCTCTCAACTCTTTTCTAGGGCTAGGTCTGATGTATGTCATTATACAGGATTCAGATTTTTAAAAATCTCTTTACATAGGGGCGGCCAGGTAGCACAGTGAGTAAGAGCACCGGCTCCAGTGTCGGGATGACCTGGAGATCGAATCCGGGTGCAGACACTTAGCACCCACCCAGAAACACCTGGCTGTGTAACCTTGAGCAAGTTACTTAACCCCAATTGCTTAGGGGCGGCCAGGTGACTCAGCAAGTAAGAGCACCGGCCCCAGTGTCGGGATGACCTGGGGATCAAATCCAGGTGCAGACACTCAGCACCATACCCAGAAATAACTGGCCGTGTAACCTTGAGCAAGTTACTTAACCACGATTTCTTAAAAAAAAAATCTCTTTACATTATTATAGTCGTGTATGTGGCTTTGCTGGTTCTGCTTACTTGTCCCTGCAACAGTTTCTGTTGGTTTTCCTTGATTCTCTGAATTCTTTCATTTCCATCATTTCTTATATTTGAGATATATTCTATCACATTTACATGCTACAATTTGCTTATCCATTTCTCAATCAAGGAATGTTTTCTTTGTTACTATAAAAAGTCTGCTAAAAATAGTTTGGTAAGCATGAGAACTTTCTGCCTTTGATTTCTTTGGGGTAGCTGCTTAGCAATAGGCTCTTTGGGTCAAGGAGTATTGACTTGTAATCATTTAAATAAACATTATTCCCAATAGCTTTCCAGAATGACTAGAACATTTCATAGTCCACTAACAATATATTTGTGTGCTTTCTCTGTATAGTCCATTCTTGGACATATTTGACAATTTGGGGGTATTGAAGTAAGATCCTTTTAGCAAGTTACATAAGCTCCCTTCACTGATATAACTTAATTTCTGTGGGATCTGGAATGAGTCAGGTACTAATTTACTTCCTAATTTACTCAGCAATGTAAGTTTAAGCATTACATGGATAATCATTTGAGGAAAGACACAGAGGTAGAAAAATACAGAACAATATGTTCAGGGAGATGACAGCTAGACCAGCTGTTGTCACTTTGACAGCAGAGTGGAGTGAGGACTGCAGTGGGGAGAGACTTGATGTAGGGACTTCTAACAAAAGGCTTTTGCAAGACAGCCTGAGAAAAGCTACAAATTCAAAAGACAGATGAACTAGCAGCCCACTCTCTTACATAGTTCTATTTCTGAACTGGAAATCCAGAGTACTGAATGAAGAATAAGGGGAAAATATATTTTAATCTGTCTAGGTATTTATAATAAATGTATCTAGATGGAGTAAGATGCTTTAAAGTTTATCATCAGTGGGAAGAAATACTTTAGTGGACTGACAAGTAACACTTCTCAGGGATTAGGGTATCCTAGAGAAAAAAGAGTGTGTGGTATATGGGGCAAGGATGGGGGGAGGGCTGAGAGTGGAAGAAGAATGTGTAATAAGACTAGAAACAGAGTGGAGCCAGATTTTTTTTGGGGGGGGTGTTAATCGAAATTCTTTGGCTCGAGTGACTTGATCAGAGCTGTGTCTTAGGCATATTAAATAGGCAGCAGAGTGGATAATGGATAAGAAGGGAGATGTTTTGGGGGAATATTGTCCAGGTGAGAATAATAAAAGTCTGAATAATGGCGAAGGAAGCAATATTGGAAAGGAAATAAAGCATATGAAATCTCACAGAGGTAGAAGACATAGGTAGGGTACAGTGATTTATTGGATATGGGAGGGGGTGGAGTGGGAAAAGTCAAGGATGATACTGGGATTAGGAACCATTTCTTTATAAAATGAGGGGGTTAGAGCTGATTACCTTTAAGGTTCCTTATGACTAAATCTCTGATCCTGTGATTCAAAATACATTTTCATTATGCCATTTTACTTAACTTATTTTCTCCAAACATCCAACCATGTGGGGAACTGCCTGCAGTCCAAAGAACTAAAGTTGGTGGAAACAGTTGCATTTCATCATTCAGCAGATGATTGTCCCTCTTTACCTTTTGAGGGAGGGAATGGCACATAGTTATTTTTATCCTCTGGTCTTGAAGAGGACCAATGACATGACAAGCGTGATGTCTTGCCTTCCTGGTGAAATGGATTTAAGTGAGGCACAAAGTCATCAGCCTCACTCTCTCCTCCAGAGTCATCGAAGTCCAGTAGCAAGACAAAAGTCAAGATCACTATGGCATACAGATGATACTGATAAAACTACACAAGAAGAATTTTTGTGGGATTATGCAGGATTCTATCTGATTTTTTTTTGCTCTTTAGAGGGAGTAAGGAGGGTAAATTGGGGTTAAGTGACTTGCCCAAGGTCACATGGCTAGCAAATGTTGTGTCTGAGGTTACATTTGAACTCAGGCCCTCCTGATTCTAAGGCCAGTGCTCTATTCACTGTGCTACCTAGCTGTGCCTATCTGATTTTGAAGCAAGGAAGTCAGAATTTATTAAATGCCAATCCCTATGCTAAGTACTGTAGATACAAATAAAGGCAAATATATAGTCTTTGCCTTCAAGAAACAGTATAATGGAGCAGATAACATGGAAGCAAATATATACATACAAAATCGATAAGGGATAAAATGGATTTTCCCTTTTCTCAAAGGGAAGGTACTAGCAGTTGTGTGGTGGTGTGGGGGGTGGTGAACTGGAATCATGTGGTTGTGCTATTATGAAACTAACATTCGTCCCAGATGGTCTCTTCACATTCATTCACTTGGCAGAAAATACTCATTCACTTTTTACTATGCATTGTGTATGCTATAGGGAATATAAAGAAGTGTCTTGTCCTTGAAGAGCTTATATTCTTTTTATCGAGCACTTCAGAATTGTTTGAAATCCCTGACTTCAACTTCCACTGCACCACTTTTAATATATCCTTTTTTACTTTGTTCTCAGAACTAACTTTATATTCTGGGCTCAGATAAAGCATAGAAAAAATCGAGCATTGTGAAAAAGGCTCCTTTTACTTATGTTTTATCTGTACTCATCTCCTTTTAAACTATTTCCAAGAGATCCGTCCTTTAGAAGCAGCAGTGGCCCAGCTTAAGTTTGCTATTGCTTTCCCTTCTGTGGATGTTGAAAACAAAATGAGAGAGAACAGCATTACAAAGGGTGTGGTAAGAGATAATGTTGTTGTTTTTAAGGGGGAGGGAAATGCTTCATAGTTGGGGATAATAAAGTAACCAACAAAGCAAGTATACAAAACAATGAAGACAGTCATTCTGAGGATAGAGAAGTGATGCTATCTAGAAGAACTCAGAGACAACAGAGGGGGAAAGCATTCTTTGAACCATTAGAAAGAACAGTGGCACCGCCTGGTGGTAACTTTAGGCAGTTTTCAATCTCTAATTGCTGAACTTTTAAATGCAGAAATTATACACATACACGCACACATATATATGTATTTGAGACTTTTATGGAGTGCAGTACTGAATGACCCATAAGTAGGGTAAGTGTAAAAGGCATTTTGCTTATTCATAGATAATCGTATCGTTTATGAATACAAAAGATAATGATACAGCAATAGAAGAGAGTAGGGGTAACGGTCACCAAACACCCATCTGCTTTGACTGATGAACCAGTATTTATTGACTTTTGAATCCTTCTCAAAATATTGTAAGGGATGCAGAAAAAAGTGTGAGACATCTCTGTCTCAAGGAGCTCATACTCCAGGTAGAGAGATAGCATATGTGCCAATAAAAAGTTAACAAGAGAAAGTATTACATAAGTGATAAGTGGGCAATGCTATTGAGTTCAGAAGGGCAGTTCCCAAAGGAAGCTCTCCAGAAAGGATGAGATTTAAATTTAGTCTTGGAGTAGGTAGATATGAAAAGGGAATAAATTCCAAGAAGGGAGCAGACACAGTGAGCAAAGACATAGATGTATCTTGTCCTGGAGTCACAAAGCAGATTTGTTAGAGGAGTAAGTATAATGATTTGTCTGAAAGAGAGGATCCATGTAGGGGAGTAGTGATAGACAAAGCTACAAAAATAGCTTGAGGACAGATGGTGGATTTCCAGGCTAAAGAATTTGGATTGCATCTTGTAGGTAATGAGGAGCTATTAAATGTTTTTCACTTGGCAAATGACATGATTGGAGTTGCATAGTGTGGTGGATAGAGGATCAGTCTTAGAAGCAGAAAAAATATGAGCTCAATCCTATGACACAGGCTAGCTGATTACCCTGAAACATTTCCAAGAGTGGGGAACCTGCATCCTTGAGGCCACAAGTGGGCCTCCAGGTCCTCAAGTGCAGTCTTTCGACTGAATCCAAACTTCACAGAACAAATTTGGACAAATTTGAACAAATTTGAATTCAGTGAAAGGGCTGCAGGTTCCCCAACCCTGATTTAATCTGTTGGTGTATGCCAGCCAATTTTCTAAGACTAGGTTATAAAAGTATGGCTGATTTGAATTGAATGGAGGCAGTTTCCACATCAGTTCTTTAGAAGGATGAAATGACGGCAGAAAAGTGAAATGAAAGTAATTTAGAAAGATTAATTTAGCAGCAATGCATAGATTGAAGCATGAAGATACTTAAGGAAAAGGAGCACAGTGAGGAATCAATTAGAGGAGTCTATTCTGGATAAACTAAAATCCCAAGTAGGCATAGTTGCAGGAGAAGTTGAAATAAAAGATTGATGTGGAAGATATTAAAAAAAAAAAGAATATATGGGACATGGTGATTTGACTAGTTGTGGATAGGGAGTGAGAAATAAAATTTGATTGCAAGGACTTCTTAAACGAACATGTCTCTTCCCACTCTTATCCATCCTCCACTCAGCTCCCCCCAAAAGATCTTCCTAATGTCCAGGTGGACCATGTCGCTGCTCCCTACTCAACAAAATCTAGTGGTTCCCTATCATCTCCAGGATTAATTTAAAATTCCCAGTTTGGCATTCAAAGTCCTTTATAATTTGCCCTATATCCCAACCTTTCCAGACTCTCTACTCTTTACACGCCTTCACATACTATTCTGCAATCCACTGACACTGATCTCCTTGCTGTTCCTTACCCAACACACTCTACCTCCCAAATTTAGGCATTTTCTGCCCAAACTGACTATTCCTCATATTTGAAATCCTCTGTTTCCTCATCTCTATCTCCTGACTGCCCTGGCTTCCTTCAGGAACTAGCAAAAATTGACATTCTACAGGAAGACATTTCTGATTCCCCTTAATTCTAATGCCTTCCCTCAGTCAACTTACTAAGTACACACCTTCTTATTAGGTGGCTATTTCCATGTTGTGTTACTCATTAAATTAGGAGTTCCTTAAAAGCAAGGACTGCCTTTTGCCTTTCTTTGTATGCCCAGTATTAAGCACGGTGACTGGCACGTGATAGAAACTTAGTAAATGTTTATTGACTGACTGATGAGGTCTACCCTGGAAAAGAGTCTGTGTGATCATATTTATATTCTGCAGAAGTCATAAAGGCAGCCAGGAATCCTTAGATATGTAGAAGAGGGAGAACCTTCAAGCAATGGAATAAACATAGTACAAAGGCACCAAGTTGGAAGATAGAGCCAATGTGTGTGAGGAATAGTGAGTAGGCTAAGAAGACTGGCCCATAGAATGAATTGATGGGATATGATGGACTAGAAAGATAGGATAGGGTCAAGTTGTTTTTGTATTTTACGTTCGAGCCTATTTTGACACAAAAACTATGGGGAAATCACATGATTCAGAATAAACTATCACAATATCGTCGGAGCTAGAAGAGAACTTAGAAATAGTCTCATCCAAAACTCTCATTTGAAAGATCAAGTACCTGAGGTCCAAAAAAGAGGAATGACTGCCCCAAAGTCAAACTGATAGCAATGTGAAGGGAATTAAAAGTCAAGTCTTCAAAAACACAATCCAGGGCTCTCCACATTCTGGAAAAAGGCCACCCAAGAAGAAAGGTCATGCTCTTTTACTGAATGTTCAGGTGTTTTATCTGACCTATAGCTCTGAGAGCAAGGTCTTATACCTTATTATAAAAGAAAAAGAGCAAATGAACTCAGGGATGAGCTCCTTTACTCCTTTTTGTAGAAGATTTAATTTGGGAACAATTCACTTTCGAATATTAATAAACCTTTTCTGTCTTCATACCGGAAAGGGCAATCTTCTATCAAATGCAATTTCAGAGGAACATAAAGCAACTTTGTTTCCTAAACCATTCCAATTGTTTCTTCAAATTCAACAAACATATTTCGTGTGACCTAGGCTTGCTGTCAATAATAGAAATTTCCGTAGTAACTCCTTAAACATCATTACATCCTCAAATTAATTAGATTAAAAATATAAACCTCCCTTGTCCCCCCCCCCAAATACTGTTTTTCCATAAATCTTCCACAATGACATGTAATAAATGCTGGTTCAATGGATGAATAAAGGAATCAATAAAATTATTTACACATTTAGTGTAATTTTCTGCCAATGACTGCTGTCAGATCTCTTTCTTTAGAGAATTCTGAGTGAAGGAGAGAAGAGATGATAGAAATCTATATATTATTTGTTATAGATATCACTTTTGCAAGAGAAGCATAATGTGCCGAAAAAGTTCGAGAAAAGAACTGATTTGTTCTTTTCAGGGCTCACATTCCTCCTAAAAATGAACCTGGTCTGTGGGATATGGAGGAGCAAGACCTTTGGAAAAGGCCTCTTCTAGACCATGAGTGATATTAGTAAGAACAAAAAGTTATCTTCCTAAAAGTTTTAGTAAGGAAAATGTTTGAAACCAATGTGTAAATGACAGATCATCACTGAATTTCAGAGGATAATTACCTATAAGGAGATTTTTTTTTCCATTCTGATAACTAAATACTTGTATAATTCTTATGCTACTATGTTATTTCCTAAGTCATATAATGAATTTATCCAAATTTCCATTTGACTTGGAGTTCCACTAAAGCATAATATTGAAGTTATTTCATCTTCACATACATTTTCATTAGTCTACAATCAAGTCAACCATAATGAATAAAAGAACAAGATTTGGGTGTGGTTATGTTTTTTTTTTTACTTAGCAAAATATCATGAGGGATTTATGTAAATTTCAGATTTAAAAATTTAAGGCTATCCATATATATTTTACATTTCTGTTTGAATACTCTGCATTCACATTCGAGATCAGACATGGCTGACACATCAAAACTGATTTATGCTTTTAATTGTTGCTCCTATGCTCTTTGATTATGACTTTGTTTCCATTTACATAGTAATGGTTGCAAAAATTAGCATGGAAAATACAGGGTCTTGAAAATTTCTTATTTTTTTATGTCTTTTAATAACAACCACTATTCATGCTGCCTATTTAAAAATCTATTATGCCATCTTGAAATAATTGTTCGAGCCAGAAATTTTGTAGAATTATTATTAATGGCTAATGTTTTCAGGGGTTGAAAATAGAACTTAACCTGAGTAAATTTCTAGTCTAACCTTTAAAAAAAAGTTTAATGTTAAATGAATCTTAATGGGCACATGTCTGATGCATATAAATAATATATTTTAAAATAGGATAAGAACCAGATGAGGGTAAAAAACAAATTAAGACTGATTTTTTAAAAATGATATTTGAATGTATCTGTGATCTCATGAATAAATGAGTGAGTGAATTAATGAAAAAAAAACATTTATGGGTTTTTATGTGCCAGGCACTACGCTATGTGTTAGGGATAACAAACAAAAAATAAAAATGATAGTCCCCGGGATGGCTAGGTGGTGCAGTGAATAGAGCACAGGCTCTGGAGTCAGGAGGGTCTGAGTTCAAATTTGGCCTCAGACACTTAACACACACACGCACACACGCAAAAACTAGCCATGTGACCTTGGGCAAGTCACTTAACCCCAACTGCCCTCCAAAAAAGCAAAAAAAAAAAATGATAGTCACTACCTTTAAGAAACTTCCATTGTAACAGGGAAGACAGCCACATATAGAAAAGTGATGGTCAGTGATTATTTGTTTTGGTTAGGGAAGTTACAGGGATGATGAATGGATTTTGCCTGATATGTCCTTCATAGGAATGCTAATGGTAATTTGGCTGCAGTCCCTACATGATATGGGTTGGGCTACAAGTGATGAACTTTGATCATTCAGAATTCCTGGGCTTCAAGGCAAAAACTAAAGTGCTGGTTCACCTACGGATACTTTCGAAAAGTGAAGATGACAATTAATCTATGCCTTCTCATCCTTTCCAGCTCTCATTCATGTTTTTTCTATAAATCTTCTGCAATGGCGTGTAATGAATGCTGGGTGGATAGATGAAAAAATGAATGAATAAAATTATTTGAATTCAATTTAGGGAACAGAGGATAGATTCTGGTAGTGTGGTATACAAGCATTTAATTCATTGCAATAGACAGTTATTGTGCCTACTATGTGCCAGGAATTGTGCTACACACTAGGAATAAAATGACAAACACAACAAAAACACAATGCTACCTGGCCCGAGGAATTTACCTTGGAACAATACAACATGAACAGAGACAAATTCTAAGTACGCACAGAGTTATTTTCTGGGAGTAGGAAAGTAGCAACAACCAGGGAAGAGTGTGCGTGTGTGTGTGTGTGTGTGGGTCCTCATGGAGGAGATGGAAACTCAGCTGAAGCTTGGAAGTAGCTAGCTAGGCATTCTAAGAGGTGGAGTTAAAGAGGGATAGTATTCCATAAATAATTAGCTGCCTGTAAAAAAGCAAAAATGGGGCAGTTATTGCATAGGGTTACAATGTTATGTATAGAGACTAGCAAGAAGGTCAGTTTGACTGTTAGGGGTAGTATTATGAAATTAACCCGGAGAGGAAACATACAGACACAGATCATAAAGACTTTAGGTTTCAGATATAAAAGGGACAGTCAGTGAACAAACATTTATTAAGTACCCACTGTTTGCTAGAAACCCTACTAAGTCCTGAAGGTACAAAAAAGTCAAAAGATATTCCCTGTTTTCGAGGAGTTTGTAGTCTAATAAGGGAAACATAAATATAGTTATATACAAACAAGATTTTATATATCTATATAAAATATATATTTATATATAAGTATAAAATATATCTATTTTATATATCTATATATAGATTTTATATATATATATATATCACAAACTGGAGATGGTAAACATAGGGAAGGCATTAACATGAAGGCGGATCAGGAAAGGCTTCTTGTAGAAGGTATTTGGAGATGGGGTGCTTTCCGCAGGGAACAGGAAGAAAGCATTTTAATCGTTGAAAGCTAATGCCCCATTGTGACAAGCAGATGACCATGGGTGTTAAAGGCTGTATTGGTAAAGAAGAAGCCTCAGCAGATCTTTCCAAGCTGAGTAGACTTCACATATTGGCCTGGAAAAAGACTGACTATTGTTTTGAGGTCCAACCCAGCTAAGTATGAAGGAGTTCAACATTAAGGCAGTTGACCTTAGATGATTACTTTGATTTCTGTCAACATTGACTCATGAAGTCCATACTAATTTGTAAAGGAGGTTTAATCTGTACCAAAGGGCATAAAACTGATACCAATTAAGTCATAGGCAGTAGAAATTTTGAAGCAATTGTTATAAACATTGTCAATTTTTATAAATAGCAGCTTTTCAAAGTATTAACAAGTTTTCCTATAAATGAATAAAATACCTAGGTTAGAACACATAAATAGTAGTGATATTTGTTTGAAGGTATGATGATTATTGTTTTATTTTTTCACTCCCTCGTATTATATAAAATGGTTATTTGGGACATATTTTTAAATAGGTTTTAAAAAAACCTGTTAAAGATTTGTTATAGAGATGTTCATATAAAGGTCTGAGTTTTCATTCATAATTAAGACAAGACAGGAAGGAAGGAGGTGAAGAAGAAAGCAAAAAGTGGGGGGGAAGGAGGTGAAGAATGAAAGAGGTAAGGAAGGAAGGGAAGAAGGAAAGAATGAGGTAGATCCCATAGTAATTTCCTTCAATTATTCCCAGTTCTACCTCTGAGCTAAACAGAACAGGTTGAACAAAAACAAAATCATAACTCTTCCACATGGCTTACTATCAAATACTTAAAGCCACCTATGGGGCCTTCCCTAAGTCTTCTCTCCCTCAGGCCAAATGGCTCCAGTTCCTTCATTGAGTCATGTGACATGATCCATCCCTTCAATATCATGGTTGCCATTTTCAGTATATATTCTATTTTATCACTGTCCTTGCTAAAAATTATTATATAGAACTGATCATAGGACCTCAGATGTGATCTGATTAGGATATAGAAAGATCATAGGGTTAGAGTTTAAAGGGATTTGGGAATTTATATTGTCTAACTCTTACCCTCCTATATCATGGATGAGAAAACAGACCCAAAGAGAGTCTTGGCTAGTTTCTACAGTCCCAATAATGAGAATAGTAAACACTGAAACAAAAGCCAAGTCATCTGATTCCAAATCCAGTGTCCTTTTCATTGCATCATGATAACTCTTTTGAGTATAAATGGACTATCACCCCTCTTCCTTGTGATCAGAAGACATTCAGACAATCTTCTCTTCTAACCTTATATATAGTATCAGAAAATTCATTAATGCCCACAATTGATCATTAGTTGGCAAAGGTTTATTGAGGATTACCATATTTATTGAAGAATACTATTCTAGGGGCAGTGAATAGAGCACTAGCCGTGGAGTCAGGAGTACCTGAGTTCATATTCAGCCTCAGAAACTTGACAAAATTACTAGCTATGTGACCTTGAGCAAGTCACTTGACCCCAATTACCTTGCCTTCCTCCCCCAAAACAAACGAACAAACAAAAGGAATGCCATTCTAGGCACCGTGAATGATCCCAAGGCACCATAAGATCAAGCCATTATTAAATAAATTATTTATTAAAAATCCACTCCAGTATGTTACTGGTACTGTGATAGGCACTGAGGATACAAAGACAAAGATTAAGCATTTGACCTCAAAGAGCTTACATTACACTAGGGGAAACAACATACACACACCCTCACAGAAACACACATAAAATACATATTATATACACACTTATAGACAAAAAAACGCAAGGTAATTTGGGAAGAGATGAAGAAGGCAGAATCTTAAAATGCCTTTTAAGTCACATACACATATGTACACACAATGATTATTATTGGGTCACAGAGTTTTAGGATTGGAAGGGATCACAGAGGTTATTGTTGGACCAATGCAATATTTATAGTGCCCATGATCACAATAAAGACTGTGACTATAAATATCACATGATGTTAAATCACAAAATATGCCAAACTCTCCAGATAGAGGATAGAACTGAAGGATTTATTTAGACTCCAGAAAACTGACCCCCAAAACCAGTAAGCTGATTCCATCATAGTACCAAAGATATTTAGAAGCCATAATAACACTGAGAGCCACAGCATCCTTCAGCCTTCCCACAAACCAATACGCCTTCCCACAAACTAATATGAGATCAATATTTACTCACAAAGCTCTCTATCTCCTTGCCTGAGCTCCTCTGTCCCCCACCCTCTGACTAGTTCTAAACCAGCTTCCTGTGGGCTCAGCCTCTCTTCAGCAAACTCCTCCCACCACAGGCTCCTTTTGATTGCAGTCAGTCTATTAGGGGCCAGAGTTTACTTTCAAAGTGAGGGAGGTCTTCAAACTGCCCCCCATGTCTATTAAGGGGCAGGGAATATCTTCAAATTCCCATTCTCATTACAGTCATCTAGTGCCTAGTCCAGGGCTTCTTAAACTTTTTCTACCCAAGATCCCTTTTCACATTTTGGCAGCTAGTGGCCAGAGTGCATGCACAGTACAAAGGACACATGCTTTGTATTCAGAACCAAGGCTGTAATGAAGGACACATGCTTTGTTCAGAACCAAGGCTGTAATGAAGCTGTGCTGGGGCAAGAACTGCCAGAAACACCTCATTTCTATCTTGAGTTTGATAATTTTTGGTCGTTGCATGTTCAGAAACCTCATACTGTTGCCAGATTTTTCATGACTCCATATGGGGTCATAACCCACAGTTTAAGAAGGACTGGCCTAGTCCAACTTCCCTTCTAATATAATGATGCTTCCTCTTACCTCCATGATAGATTCACCTCTGATCAAATAATTCAAATAATGGAAAAATTCCCTTCTTTATTAAGAAGTTCATTCCATTGTTGAGTACCTAAAATGATTTGCATCCAATAAAATTGCGATGTTAAACTCATTCTGTTATATTCTATATTGAAACCTGATACATTTTATAGTAATGTTAAGTAAACCAGCATATTCAATCAATTAAAACACCCTATTCTCCATATATTCTGGATGAATGGGAGTCCATTATATATATAAAAACAGAAATCACGATAGTTTTTTTTTTCTAAATTCTGAGTTTTGTTTTTCCTTTCCTAAAGAGAGTTTTGCTTCTGTTGATTCTTAATGAATCTATCAGAGAAGACAATATAATGATAATACAACCTTATGAGATAAAAATTTTTTGTTTCTTGCTGAGGGTCTCATTTATTAGATGAAAGGTGTACTGAAGTATATTAAACTAATAATCTGCAGGATAAAGCAATAACTCCAGAGTATGATTTATGAATCATGCATGACTAAACAAGAAAGGGATATTAAAGGAAAACTCATTAATACCACTTTTACTTCTGAGGTATGTAATACTCATTAGTTATTTTCCCCTTGATAATGTAAAATTGATCAGAATGAGCTTATGCTTTAGGGAAATTAATTCATGGAGAAATCTTGCAACAGTAAGGCCAAAGGCTCATTTCCTAATGTTCTGTACCAATATTTCTGGTCCATGTTCCAGCAGGTGGGGAAAAAACACCTTGCTTATTGACTGCACAACCATGCCTCCATGAAGACATAAGTCATAGTGCAATTTGTTTTTGCAATGCAAAATTGTAGTATCCAAAATTGTTAATGCTGAAAATATAAATTAATATTTCCCAGTACTGAAGTAAAATATGTAGACAAGACTTCTGGGGAAAATGCTTTTGTTAATTAGTTCCTGTTAGATAGATGAGCAAAGTGAAATACAGAGATTAAGGAGTGATTTTCATTATTTTGTCAGAGGAAAAAAAAAACTTTTGTGAAGGAGTAGATACTATTTTTTTTTCTATATTCATTATCATAATAGAAGACCACATTGATCAACCTTTGCCAGATAATTAGGAAAAAATGCCACATTTGCTTTATCCTAATAAATAGTATTCCTGCTTTATATCCAGATATATTGATATTAGAATAATTTACATTATAGTTAGGCAGTCTATCAGTAAATAAACATTTGTTAATTACATACTTTGTATTAGATATTGCACTAATTGCTGGAAATTGAAAGAAGGGCAAAAACAGTCTCTACCCTTGAAAAGCTTACCTTCTAATAAGGGTACATAAAAGATAAAACATGCACAAAAGTAATCTCAAAGAGGAAGGCACCAGCAGCTAAGGGGTTAGGAAAAGACATCCTGAAGAAGGTGAAATTTGAAAAGAATGTTGAAAGTGAAGTTAAAAGTCTGAGATGAGAAGGGAAGGCATTCCAGGTGTGGAAAACAGCCTTTACAAAGGCACTGAGATGAACGATGGGGTGTCATGAGTGAAAGGGCCCAAATAGGCCAGTGTAGCTGTATCAGATAGTTCATTAAAAGGAGTAAAGTATAAGGTGTGAGAAGTTTGGATTTGTCACTAAGATTGTTGCTGCACTAAGGCAGACTGCACAGCAAATTTGCCTGATACCAGCAAAACTTGAAATCTGCATTTGACTGAATTATGATCAAGAAATCCAATGAGAAACTATAATGAGTAGCTTTTTGTATTCCAAAAGGATCAAAAGTCGATCCTTAGGCTACACACAATAAGAAAAACATCTGTCGGAAGTCAAGGATAGCATAGGTAAAAAAAACCCTCCATAACCTACCAGACCAACCAGAGAAAGGACAGAGACATAGGTCGCCTTCAGGGTTCTATATATGGAGGCAGCAAGAAGAGAGCAGGAAGCTCTTGGAATTCTGGGTGGCAGCAATGATGAGTGTGGGAACACTGGCAGCTTCTATCAGTGTGGCTCAGACCAGGCCACCTAGCACTTTTTCCCAAGGTACCAAAAGGTGACTTGAAGATCCAATATTGTGAAACTCGATGGAGTTTAATCTCAGGAAGCAGCAAAGGTGTCCCAAGGGAATAAAAAATAAACATCAACAGTGAGTAGAGCCCTGGCATAAAGCCTCAATTTAAGAACTAAAATTGGAGAGATGATTAAATCAAAGAAGACATTACAAATATAAAAAAAATTCAAATCTAGAGGTGCCCCCCAAAGAATGTAAGACTAACTCTGTAACAATATAAGCAAAGACACAAAGAAAAAATTTATTTTCCCCAAGGACTACATGAATACATAGAAAAAATGAAGCAAGAGGAAAAAATGAAATAAAATTTCTGTAAGAAAGAATTGGAAGGAAAATAAATAGAAAAGAAAGTGATAAACCTTACCTAACTAATAGATTCCTTCATAACTGGAACAGATCAAACAGAAATCAATGACTTTATAAAAAAGCAAGATGTATTAGGGAAAAAAATCAAAAGACTAAAAAAAAAAACCTTGCAAACAACTGAACTGGGAAACAAGAAGCAATTATTTAAGAATAGTTGGACTCCCTGGAAACCAAGAAAAGAAAATCAAGAAGGCTGGACACTATGTAAGAACTAGAAGGCCAAGCACATCCGTCACATCCTGAAAGGAATCTCCAAAGGAAAAGTCCTATTAATGTTAGTCAACATCCAGAGCTTCGTTAGTAAATAAAAGACTGATATAAGATTACAAAGCGAAGCAGTTCAAACACCAAGAAGTTACAGGTAAAAGCACAAACCTGGAAGTTTCTACTAAAAAGAAGATATTTTGTAATAAAATATTCCAAAAGGCAAAAAGATAGGTTCATAACCAAGAATAATTTACCTTGGAAAGCTGGAGGGGAGAAAGAATCCTTAATGTGGTGGAGGAATTTCAATGATTTCTGATGAAAAGTCCAGACAAGAATAGGAATTCTGAAATGTAAACACAAGGGTCTAGAGAAACATAGATAGGTAAATGTATTTGAGCGATTGGATGTATAATGTCATCAGGCTAACATTCTGATTGGATCAGGAGTAAACAACAATCAATGTCCTTTCAAAACTTTAAGGTTTTCAATGTTGAGGTCTTTAAATACGAGAAACAGGTCCTAGGCTCCTCAAATTGGTTCTGTTCTGATGGCGTAAAGGTGGGATGGAGAGAAGGAAGAATGAAAGAAATACACACGGGTAGAAAGGAGGAAGAAGGGGGTAGAACTTGCTGTTCCTTATAATTCAGGCATTTGGGTACTTATTTATGTATCCAGCTCTGAATACATACATGCACACATACACACATGTGTCTATATATAACATGACTCACATGCATACATGTATATATGCATATATACATACATATGTGTATCTAGTACTAGTCTCTCCTCTGAGCTTCAGTACCACTTCATCAGTCACCTATTGGACATTTCAAACTGGTTGCCCTGGAGACATCTTCAATTCAACAACTCATTATCCTTTCCTACAAACCCGCCCTTCATCTGAACTTCCTTCTTTTCATAAAGTCTGCAACATCCTCCTTCTGCCTTTCCCTCCTCACTTTCCTTTATTTTTCATATCCAATCAGATGTCAGATTTTACCATTTCCTTTGATTCTTTCTTTCCACTCGCACAGAACCTTATTGAAAATCTTGATCACTTTTTCCCTAGAGGAGGTGAATAGAACACTGGACTTGGAATCAATAAGACCTGAATTCAAATGTAGAATCAGATACTTACTAGCTGTGTGCCTGGATAAGTCACCTAACCTGTCTGCCTCAGTTTCCTCATTTTTAAAAATTGGAGAATAATAACAGTACTTTCCTCCCAGAGTTGTTTTGAGGATCAAATGAGATAATTGTAAACATTAAATTACTATACAAATGCTAGTTATTATTATTAGTATTCCAGCAGCTTTCATTCTTTTCCACCTTCACATTGCTGTCAAAGGAACTTTTTTCTCAAACATAGATCTAACCGCATGATTTCCCTACTTAATCCCCTCTACTTGCTTCCTATTGCCTTTAGGATAGGATACAAACTCCTCTTTTTAGTTTTAAAAGTCTTATGCAACCTGGTTCCAACTATTTTTTCAGCCACATTGGATATTACTTCCCTTCCTGAACTGTGTGATCAAGCCAAACTGGCCTTACCTCTGATCCTCACAGATGACACCCCCTCTTTCATCTCTCTGCCTTTGCACTAGTCATTTCACATGCCTGGGATGCAAAGCCTTGTAACTAGGGAGTGACAAAGCAAGGATTTTGAGACAGATTCCAAACCCAAATTGAGGGACAGAGAAAATAAGTGTCTTGTCCAAATTCTCATAGGTATTAAGTGGCACAGCTGGGATTTGAGCCTACATCAGCTGACTTCAGACACACCACTCTTCTAATGATAGCATATTATTTACTTCATTTATTGAGAACATTTTGTATTTGGAAAAGTAAAGTTCACTAGTGAATATGTCCTGGAACAGAGTTGTCAAATACATGGCATGTGGTCCACGGCCCAATTCCAAACACATCTTGACCCTGATTAAAAAGCAATTTGAAAATACTTATCAAAATAAATAAAAATACAGTAAAACAAAAGTAGCATTGCATTTTAAAACTGCCAACATGTGACCTTCAGGGATTCTTTTGTGCGTGACCCCTTTTCTATTTGAGTTTGACACAAGTGCTCTGAACATGCTATTAATGATAACTGATGAGAAAGAAGTCATAATAAGGAATCATTAAGTTACATGTATGATGCTGTCAAGGAATCATTTAATAGATGTCTGATCAGAGGACAAGTTGATCTCACTGGAAGAGTAAGAAATAACAAATGTACAACTTAAATGCCATGCTTATACACATGAGACATTACAAGACGGAGGGAAAGACCATCATAATTGATCAATCCTTTTTTCATAGCTTTGATGGAGGATAAAAATCCCACATGATAGAAGGAATGGATAAATAGCAGTGTGCAGCACTGGAGGAGGAACACAGACCTATGAGATAACCACTCCATCAAAGTAGTAAGATTATTATTATTATTTTTTACTGCTTTAAGATTTGCAAAGCACTTCATGCTCACAACAACCCTGGGAAGAAGATACTATTATTATCCCCACTTTCAGATATACTTGTATTGCTAGGTTTCCTTATCTAAGCATGTCTTCTACCAGAGAGATCTCAGGTTCAGTCCCTACATCAATATTTGCTGACAAGTAGGAGGAATAGGTTTTGTAAATATTATATATATATTATACATTATTATTATAAAAAATAATATAAATATTCTAAAACAATGACATGAATTAAAAAAAATCTTCCAAAAAGCAGTTATATGGAGATAAACTATGTTTGTTTACTAAAACCAAATGATAAAGGACAGAGACTGCATGATATCTTTGCATCCTCATGGTTAATATTATATATAGTAGATAATTTATTATTGAATAGCAATGTTTGTAATGTTTTTAAAAATTTGATCCATGATTTTATTTCTATAGGGAAATGAGAAAACTCTAGTCTAGTGTAGGTCTAGCGCTGATTTTATTTTTTTTGCCTTTTTTGTTTTGGAGGGCAACTGGGGTTGTGACTTGCCCAAGGTCACACGGCTAGTAAGTGTTGAGTGTCTGAGGCCCTATTTGAACTAAGGTCCTCCTGACTCCAGGGCTGGTGCTCTGTTCACTGCACCACCCAGCTGCCCCTAGTGCTGATTTTCAATGGTAAATATCTTGCTAGGTTCACACAGCCAATCAGTGGCAGAGATGGTATATGAACCTAGGTGTCCCTGATTCCAAGGCTGACTTGATATCCATCATACTATGTTGCATCTCATAATAATAGTACTATTAATAAGTTACATTAATATAGTATTGTACTTACAACACTCCTATGAAGTAATGTAAACATTATCCCCATTTCATAGATGCAATAATAGGCTCAAAGAGCAGCCCAATCAAAAATTCATAACAGTTGGTCTATCTCAACCTCAGTTAAAAAGAACAAAATTTATATATATATAATATATATATATATGCATTGCTTAGCACTAAGGATGACAAATGAACCAAATGAAAGGCAAAAAACAAATCAAAGCAAAACTCTAGTCATGACAAAGCTCCAATTTCATTGACAATGTCAACGGACTGAAGAGGGATAATATGTTTTTCTAAATCTAGAACTGGAGAAATCCAAAGGAAGCTCATTAAACATTCTCTGATACTTGAGGAGAGTTTGCTACTATTCTTTAAAATGCTCTCAAAAGCATGTAATGCCCGATGCTAGTACATACTAGTAGTCCGGTTGCAGCTCTTATAATTCAGTTGCCTTTAGCTCTTTTGGTTTGTATGTCCATCCTTTCTTCTTAACTTGAGACCTGGTTTACTTTTTCATTTAATCTAAAATGCATCCTTGGCTTTATTTGGCAAATAAAAAATAATTGCTATATATCAGGTCATGTGAGAAATTATATTAGGGAGGCATAACGGGGAAAGGTAGAAATATAATGGTAAAGGACTCTCCTATTTTACATATACGTGTATTTTTGCATGTGTGTGTTTGTGTATGTGTGTGTACAGACAGGCGATCAGCATTTCAAGCATCTACTATGTTCCTGGCACGGTGAGAAGTGTGGGAAATACGAACACAAGTAAAACAAAAAATAAACCCTGAACTCAAAGAGCTTTGGAGGCCGTGGGAGGATCTCACCAATGGGAGAAAGGGGCAGCAATGGTGGAATTAGGGGAATTAAAGGGATGATTCAGGGCGAGGAGGCTTAGTGAAAGGTTGGGGAGGTAAAGCATAAGGAGAATAGCTGAATATCCTTTGTAATATATAATATTATGAAAGACCAACATGTATGAATCATATATCAGTGCTTCCTTGTGACTTACCTAATTTGTAGTGCTCTTGGTTCACATTCTTCATCTATCTATCTATCTATCTATCTATCTATCTATCTATCTATCTATC
>NW_027185764.1:341925-351371 GCF_028583685.1 Petaurus breviceps papuanus
ATCTATCTATCTATCTATCTATCTATCTATCTATCTATCTATCTATCTATCTATCTATCTATCATCTATCTATGACAATCAGGGTTAAGTGACTTGCTCAAGGTCACACAGCTAGTAAGTGACTGAGCTCAAATTTGAACTCAGATCCTTCTCACTCCAGAGCCAGTGCTCTACCAACTGTGCCACCTAACTGTCCCTCATACTCTTTTTAGTCTTTATTATGCTTTTATTTATGTTTCACATAGCATAATTTTTTTGTGGGAGGGATCCTAATCTTAGGGGGAATTCTAATCACTGTAAAACCCTCCAGTCAGGCTAAGGCCAATTTAAAATGCCTTGGCTTTAATTCTATTCTTATTGCTACTTTTCTATCCCAATGGAAAAGTAAAATGGAATTCCATTTGCTTTTCTCTATTTTTACTAAGACTCAGAAAGATTTTTCGAACTTGAAAGAGATGACTAGTCAATAACAATGTCTTTTCTCCAAAATCATGGAGAATCATTCCAACCATTTCAGGAAGGAATGATGGAAGAAAAAGAAGAGAAATTCATCTTACTGACAATCAAGTACTGACTTAGAACTGTGGTGAAGACAGTTTTAATTGGAATAGACACAGGAGTTCAAAGTCTAGATCAGACCCATAATCTGGGTGGGAGCAACCAGGATTTTTCCTTGGGATGCTGAAATTAGAAGGGTCCTGAAAGCACTTGTACCCCTTCCTCCATATGTAGAAGGAATAATTAGTTAGAATAAAAATGCTTGTGAGTGGCACTTTCCCCTCACTTTCCCTCCTGCCCTCCCATCAGTTGCACTCTAGCTTTTCTGTGCCTTGTTCTAATCTGTTCTCTCTGTTCCATCTTATGCCCTCTCTCCCAATAGTGGACTCAAGTCTCTGTCTCCTCTTCCCCATGTTGAGTAGTGTCTTAGGGTCTTCCTAGATCCACCATGCTCAAGTGGATTTCTCAAAACACCTTGTGCATCTGGAAACTGGACAGGGCTAGGACACACTCTGATCTCATGAGATAAAATCTACATCTTTGCTTGGCGTACAGAATCCCACCAAGATACTTATTAATTGTGTGCAAAATGACAGCTACAGGACTACCCCCCCCCTTTTTAAGAAATGTTAGAACAAATAAGATAAGCAATTATCATGCACATATAGCGTGGTCAAATATGGTTTTTATGAAATTTATGCAACTATTGGTTTTGAACAAGGGTCAAATGAATAAAGATAGGAATGAGTCAGTGACAAAGGTGGCTTTCAGCATATCTTCCAAACATTATATTCCAGAAACATAAAGACAATTATTATAACCTTATATTGCAGAAAGTGTGATTACTACATATTCAAGTATGTAGTAATTAATATATTGTTACAGAAAGTGTTCGTGAAAAATGAAAATTCATCTTAGTTTTTTTTCTGTTACTCATACAATGAGCTTTAGTCAAAGTCAAACAGTTATGAGTGTGGACTGTGAACTTAAGTAAGAGATTAAAAAATATAAAGTAATAAAACTTGAAAATGACAACATGAATGCCAAACATCAAAGGGATGGTACTTTATTAGAATGCAACAATAACATTTAAATTCAAAATATTAATTATTAAAGCAGTAAGTATAATGAAAGAAGTGCTAGTCAGAAGATGTTAATATGAACCCTGGTTCTGCTTTTCACTACCTTTATGGTCATAGACAAGTAATTTGATGTCTTTGACTTCAGTTTCTTCACCTATAAAATAAGCAGTTGGCCTATATGTCCTCTAAGGTCCCTTCCTATACTAAAATTATGACCCTCTTTCTTTATGGCAAATAATCTTAACCTTTTTTTTAAATGGACTCCTTTGATTATGAGGTAAAGCCAGTGGACCTCACAGAATTATATTTTTAGAGAAAAAATAAACACAAACAATTTCAAAGGAAACCAGTTGTATTGAAATGTAGTTATTTTTTTTTAAGTTTACATACCCCAAATTAAGAACTCATGTTTTATGGTTTTAAAGCATTTGGCATGAACCAAATTTAACTTTTCAAATCAAGTAGAGAAATGTTTCCATTTTTAGGAATATAGACTAGATTTCCCTAATTTTCCTTATGTATGAAGTTTTCAGATGATAATATGCATTAAAAAAAGCAAGTGGATAATTTAAAACTACAAAAATCCACATTTATCGTGACAAATCATAGGAAAATACATTTAAAGCTAAATAAGACCTTGAGTTATCTAGTTATTTCGAGGAGTATGGAGATTACGATGTAACATTCAGACACCTACAGAGGTGATTCTCCAGAGATAAAAGTAGGATCCAAAAAAGGACATTAGAGATGCCCTTTCCTGTAACCCTCGGAAAAATCATGCAATTAAAATAATTATCCGATATGCAAGAAATGGGAACTTCTATCCTTCGGATGAATACTGCTTTAGTGTTATCTGCTTCTACCCACTGTTTTGGATGTTTGGACATCTTGGCCTGTGTCCAATTTGAATTCGAGACCCTATACACCTTTTCTACTCTTTCCCCACATTGTTCTTAAAGTCACAACAGAGTGCTTGATGGCTGTGAGAGCTCTGGTTAATCAGTGATTGCTCAAAACTCATTATAGGAACAGAGAATCTAAGAAGGGAGTTTTCTTTCTATAGTTATAAGGCCTCATCTCATATAAGGGGAGGGTGATTATGGATTTTCTGTTTGTGTTAAGGTTCATATTGGTTATACATCAACTACATGTTACAAAGCATTGTTCTTATCAAATTTAAGTAAGATATATTGATGTGGTTTCTTATTACTGTGCTAAACGAGGAGTTATGGCAGCAGTGAGATTAATGAATGGAAACATGTAGAAAATATCCTCAGCAGGTAAATTATAATAAGGAGGAGTATAGAAATGTAGCCATTGTCTATCTCCTTCCATGCAAACCATATAAAATTCTGTGACTTCAGGTCACAAACCAAAGCTTTCAGATGTGATTTTTTTTTTTTAGCAATAATCATAACTGATCCTTTCCTATCATTTAAAAGTCTGAATAGTATGTTACATAGACTATTTGATTAGAGTCTTATAATGTCTTTTTTTAGGTATGGACTACTATCCACATGAGGAAAAAGGAAAGTAGAAGGCTGAAGTGATTTGCCTGTGGTCTTTCAGCTAAAAATGTCCAAGGCAGGATTTAGACAGAGAAGTTTTCTGATTCCAGGTCCATTATCATACCCATTCTACGACACTGCCTCCCTAGGCAAGTTACAGTACATCTCGGTCCAAGTTTCTTCATCTGTAAGACAAATCAGACTAAGTGATCTCTAAGGCCCCATTTACCTTGAAATTCTATTATCTAACTATGAAAATAACTGGCAGGGTTGTGCAATACACTTTTGTCAATTGGTTCCTGAGAATTTTTGCAAAAGATGTTTGTCCCCCAAAGTAATCTGAGCAAAAGGCAACTGTGATATAGGGAAAGGAACATTGAATTTGGACTCTGGGGTCTTTGAGTTAAGTCCTGGATACTCATCAGATGTGTGGCTTTGGGTAAATAATTTCTTGTTTTTGGGCATAAATTTCTTTCTCTGTATAATAAGGAGGCTGGGACTGGATGATGGTTTGGGTCCCTTTCCATTCTGAAGCCTCTGAGCCACCCGCTTCTTAGATTTCACTTCTGTCCATCTTTTTGCTTCTAGTCATAGAATAACTGCCTGTGTCAGGTCTGGTGATTCTAACAGGATATTTGAAAAACTGGAGATGATTTCTGGCAAGAAAAATCAGTCTTGTAGCATTTAAGAAATGCTATGTGCCAGACGTACCTACATGTACCAGACTTTGTTCTAGGTGCTCCAAGGCTAAATACAAAAGAGACATTTTTGTCCTCAAAGAGTTGAAGTAGATGGTAGGTGGAGAGGAGAGTACATTGTCAGCCTGTATGCAAAATCAAGAAGTGATTTGTGATCACTGTGAAAGGGTGGACACTAAAAAATGGGGGAATCAGGAAAGGTCTCTTGCAGGAGGTGACATCTGTGCTGATCCTGGAAGAAATCTAAGGCAAAAGAGAAGAGTGAGAGCATGTTGCATATAAAGGCTTGGAGGTGGGAGATGGAAGGCCCTATATTCTGGGAACTGCAAGTAGGCCAATTTGACTAGAACACAGAGTGTGTGAGGCAGGGCTAAGGTGTGGGCTCTCTGGGAAAAGAGGGGGAAGGCAGATTGTGAAAGGCTTTAAGTGTCAAATGGAGGGTATTTTACCCTAAAGGCCACATAAACCCAAGATTTCATGCCTTTTGGGTACAGCTCAATTTCCTCTGTCATCTTCTTCCCGGGATGTTCTTCGGTGATTTTCTCTTCCTATCTCTCCCAGATCGACTTTTTTCCCCCTCTTCCAGTCTCTTCCCCTCAGTCTACCTTTCCTGCCCCCTTTCTTTCTCCAGTTGGCATTTCACTCCTTCATTCAGAATGACGTTTGCGAGTCCTGGCTCCAAGGTCCGTCCGGTTCAACCCCACCCCTCCGCCCCCATTGGCTCCACTCTTATTCTTCAGTCTTCCCCCTTTGTTTACCCCTTTACCAATCCGGAATCCCAGCCAACATTCCTTGTTCTTTAACCCCTCTAGTAGATCATCCCCCCAACCCCCCTAGTTTTGCCGCCCCTCCTCTCTTTATTCCTGGCTTGGCTCTGCCCTCCCCATCAGCCCTAAAGGGCTTTTCTCCCAGACCTCAGACGACCCCCAAATCAGCCAGTCCTTCTCTGCCCTCCCCTCGCCAGTTCCCGAGTTCTCCTCTCTTCCTACCCTTCTTGCACCGCTGAGATCAGGAAGGAAGCGGCAGGACGGGTCTAGAGGCCCCTTTACTGCAAGTAAGTTTCAAAGCTTGGGGTCAGAGGAGTTGAGTTTGGTTCAGTAACCTTTTCTAGGCAGCTTCCCCAAATTCCAGCTTCTTATTCTGGTGCTGTATTCCCAGAGACTGTACGGAATTCCGAGGAAACAGCTTCCCTGGAGAGTTACCTTGTAGGCTGGAGTAAACAGCCTAGTGAGGCAGGGCTGACGTTGCTTCTAATGGTCTCAAAAATCTACCCGGTTTCTTTCTTTCAAACCCACCCAATCAGTCCAGGAGCCCAGACTCTGCCCCCACTAGCAAACTTTTCGTTTAAGAAAGTAAATATTAATGCTATGCTACTACCCGAGATTTGGAGTTCTTGGCAAAGGCGGGGGATTTAAAGTCAAAGAAAATGCATTTGAGTTCCTCTTTATCTCCGTGTAGATGGGTGACCTTGGACAAGTAGTCACTTCTTCCACAGTCTTGATTTTTTACCTTGTAAAATGAGGGTGTTTGTCCCTAACGTCCCTTTCTAGTTCTGTATAGTGATTATACAGGGAACCCACCGCTTGACACTGCCACCCCGTTCTCTTTGTCCCACTAACAGCAGGAAAACACAAATGGAATGTTCCTTTAGGATTTTTTCCAAGAGCTGAGAAATTTGCCAGTAAATCTGTTCGTGATAGAGGACATGGGTGCACCTACTGAGGGAAGCAGCATTTGTAGACAGAAAGAAGCTAGTTATGTGTTCTCCTGTTTTACAATCATGATGATTTATTAAATTATTACATTATCTATCACATGATTACATTTAGAAAACAATATAGCTAGGGAATCTGAATACATACATGTATATATGTTCATCCATATATGAATATAAAACAAAATCTTTCATGTTTATATGCTAATGTGGTATTTTGTTTTGTAAATACATTTGATGATTATTTCAGTGAGTTTTTTTTTTTTAATTTGTGTCCAGGAGAAATTTTAGCTATTTAAAAGACAAGGAACCATAGGTAAGTAAAAGATCACATTATTAAATTTACAAAAGTTAAAGACAAAGGAAATAAACAGGAAATAAAAGGGAAAATAATAACTGGTGAATTATGAAGTCATTCTTCTGCAAAATATAGAAAACCACTGGGATTTAAGACGATTCATTTTTTAAAATATTGACTGACTCATGTAGGAAAAGTATTAAAGAAATCCTCTCAGTTTTAATATCACAACTTAATTTGATAGTAAAAAATATACAATATCTTTCTTAACCTTTTTTTTTTTGAGGGGTTGGAGAAAGTCTGGAAGTATAATTTCATTTTTGTAGGCAACTCCTTCAACCAGTGCAGCTCAGCAACTCATCTCTAACTTGAGTATTAAAGATCAGAAGGATAAGAGATAAGCCAATGGCACATGATTCAGTTAGTATGTTTGAGAAATAGTCTAAATATAGGTCTCGATTTTAAAGTCATCCTCTCAACTATGCCCTTCTGTCTCTCTCTTAACCAAAGTATAATAGCCTGCTTTCTTAGTCAAAAGATATTTATTTGTAAGCTTTTATTGATCTTTTTTTTTAATATCCTCATGGTTTTCTGCAGTGTCTCTCTCTCTCTCTCTCCTTAGAAAGTCATCCCATCTAAAAAGTAGTATCTTTTAGAGACCGAAGGAAAGAACGAAGGACAAAATCAGCACAACCAATTAATACACTGAAAAAATCAGAAAAATTTGTGTGGTGTGTGACACCAATGGATCTTCCACATCCATAAAAGTTTAGGTTGGGTCCTCTCATATCTCTTCACTTAAATTGTGCTTGATCTTTATAATTTTGTTCCATTCACTTTTGATTTTTTTATGTGAGGTTATTCTATTTCATTGTTGCACTCATTGTGTGTATTGTTTTTTAGGCTTTTCTTACTTCACTCTGCTTTAGTTCATATAGATCATTCCATGCTTTTCTGCATTTATCACAGTAATGATTTCTTTTAGCATGTAAGAAATGTGCCATTAGTCATGAATACACATTCCCCACATATTTACACATGCATATACATTTCTTTGAAGTGAGAGATAACTAATATATGTCATATGTAACACATGTAGTTAATACTTGTACATGCATATATATATATACGTGTATATATTCAAAAATTATCTTTATGTCTTCGATACTAAGTCCTTATCAGAGAAATCTGATATAAAAGATTTTATTTTTCATTCAATTAGTGTTTTTCTTAACCAAGAGAGAGGCTGTTTCTAAGCATTTGATAATTATTTTTGTTGTTACATCAGCTGATTTGTGACTAAAACAGAGTCTGTAATTGTTTTTTTTTCTTCTAAATTTGGAGAATTAAAAGTCTTGATCCATATCTAGAATTGTCAGATGGAAGATTTTCAATAAGGCATATATATATTTTTTCCATTTCAGATACTTTACTTCCTGAAAATGTTGTTTGATATAGAAATCACTTCCAAAGAGGTGACCATTTCTCTTTTAGCTTTGCTGATAGTTTTTGTTTTTATAAAAGCACTGGGAAACAGGAACAAAAAGCAGATGTCTCCTCCAGGCCCATGGTCATTCCCCATAATAGGGAACCTTCTTCAACTTGGAGATCATCCTTATCTTACATTTATGGAGATGAGGAAGAAATATGGTGATGTATTTCTTATTAAACTGGGAATGGTCCCTGTGGTTGTGGTGAGTGGTGAAGAAATGGTGAAGAAGGGCTTACTCAAAGAGGGAGAGAATTTTGCTGGCAGACCCCACATGCATACATTTTCTTTCTTTGCTGAGGGCAAAAGTCTTACATTTTCAGTGAACTACGGAGAAAGTTGGAAGCTCCATAAGAAAATTGCCATAAATGCTTTAAGATCCTTTTCCAAAGCAGAAACCAAATCCTCTACCTGCTCTTGTATCCTGGAGGAACACGTCATTGAAGAAGTTTCTGAACTGGTAAAAGTCTTTACAAAACTGTCATCGGAGCAAGGCAGCTTTGACCCGAAAAGTCCCATTACTTGTGCTGTTGCTAATGTTGTCTGTGCCTTATGCTTTGGCAAGCGGTATGAGCACTTTGATGAGGAGTTTCTCCGAGTGATTAAAACAAATGAAGAATTACTGAAAGCCTCCAGTGCAGCTAACCCAGCTGATTTCATCCCATGCTTTCGCTACCTACCACTGCGCATTATAAATGCTCCCCGTGAGTTTTATCATCAACTGAATTGGTTTATCAAACAGCACGTACAAGATCATATTACCACGTATGATAAGGTAGGAATTTTAATTACCATCAGCCAAGGGCTTTGTAGTTTAAAGAGGTTAACAATACATAGGAAGGAGAATATAATTTCACTTATCCTCCAGGGTGGGATGGATGCTTTCTTGCTTTTGTTTCCACTTGAGGGTCAACAAGATGAAGTTGACCTGGTCCCCAATGATGTAGATTGCTGTCAGAGGCTACAGAACTCTGAGCAGTGGTCATCTTTGGACTGATCCTAGAGAAACTCAGGAAGCTGGACCATTTCATTTTTTTAACAGACAGCAGGCAGCCTTGGGCCTTAAACTCTCACTGAAAAGTTTTGCTTTGAATACCCTTTCTCTTAGCAAAAATGGATGACCATAATGCTTACATACAATTCTTAGTGATGGGGAGTTCTAGGGTATGATCATGTCACTTTATGGTCCAAATGGAGTAAGGAAGGAGGTCATCTGCATGAGTTGAGGCATTTGAGGGTTTGCTAAACAAATGTTGATGAGGATTATGGAAGGGGTTAAGATAGGGGAGGAATAATGGGTTCAAAATTTTATTTCCCCAGAATCATCTCAGAGATATCACTGATGCTTTGGTTAGTATATGTCATGACAAAAGTTCCACAGCAAAGACTTCCACCTTAAGTGACAATGAAATAATAAGTACTGTGAGTGACATCTTTGGAGCTGGTAGGTAACATTGTCTATTACCCTACATTTGGGAGAATTGAAAATGCTTTAAACCTCTTTATGCTGCTCACTGATGAAAATGGATTTGTTAATTATCTATTTCTTCTCTAAGAAGCACATTTCATCATATTTTCCCCTCCAGGGTTTGAAACAGTATCAACATTTCTAAATTGGAGTTTTCTCTACTTGATTTACTACCCAGAAGTACAAGCAAAAATCCATGAAGAAATTGGTAATATGTTATAGGAATAAACAAATGCAACCTAGTCATGCAATAATCTGTAGCCTATTATCATACCCATTAAGCATAGTCATTTGCTTTCTGCAGATGGAAATATTGGCCTTAGACCACCTAGATTTGAAGACAGAAAGAATTTACCATACACAGAAGCTTTTGTAAATGAAATTTTCAGGCATACCACATTCATGCCATTCACTATCCCTCACTGGTAAGTGTATGACACCATCTTCTTATGTGATCTTTAACTGGAAACAATGGGAATTTATTTTAATTCCTTAATCTGATGTCTTGAAAAAATGTAAATGTTTTGAAAAATGTGTCTAAATGCTAACCTATTTTTATTTAAAAAACTACAGTGAATGTTTCAGGTGGAACCAAGGTGTCTTGGAGGAATGTTTCTCAAAACTAATTCAATCTCTCTCTCTCTCTCTCTCTCTCTCTCTCTCTCTCTCTCTCTCTCTCTCTCTCTCTCTC
>NW_027185764.1:351381-407476 GCF_028583685.1 Petaurus breviceps papuanus
CTCTCTCTCTCTCTCTCTCTCTCTCTCTCTCTCTCTCTCTCTCTCTCATCTCTGTCAGTCTGGGTCTCTATGTCTTTGTGTCTCTGTTTCTATTTCTGCCTCTCCTTAATTTAGATCTGTAAACCCTATGTAGCCTCATGTCAAAGTATATAGATAATCTAATACCATCTTATTTTAAAGAATATTTGTGTATTGTTGTCTTTAAAGTTGCTATTAAGAATTTCATCTCAATTGATGGAAGTGGTTTTAATAGATTGTCAGGTTTGTAATCATCTAAGAATTCCCCTGCAAATTCTCATCAAATAATTTTCTCCCTTCCTGTTGAGCAGAGCTGTCTTTTATTGTTGTGCTTTGTATGAATGTGGTTTAGTCATCCCACTGCTAAAACGACTCAGGGGTTGCTAATTGTGAAGGGCAATCAGTTGAAGTATTGAAATACCTTCTCAGAACCACATTTTTGAGGGAGTGGTGCTACAATTCTATGAAGAATAGAAACTAGAACCAGGCTTCCCTTTCAAACAAAGCCAATATATGAATATCTGGATTGTGGGTGGGTTCAATCTAATAAAGGTATTCACTTCAGTATTCTTTTAAATATCCAGATCTTACATTGCACTGGAAATAAAATTCAAGTTGCCAGAGTTAATACATACCTTTTCAGCTGCATATCAACTGCATAAAGTAATGTAGTCCTATATTCTGGGAAGCAGCATGGTGTAATGGAAAGATTGTTACATTTGGAGCCAGAGGACCCCAATTCAAATCCCTCACAGCCTACAAGACTGTGGGCAAAGTAATTTAACCTCTCTGGGTCTTACTTGTCTCTTGAGTAAGGGGAGCTGGGTTCAAATCCCACCTTGGATAATGGTTACCTGTGTGACCATCAAGTCACAACCTCTTTGGGTTCTAAAGACAAAATTTTTTCTTCTAGCTCCAGTGATCTCTGATTTTATGGCATTGTCATTTAAGGAATATAGTCTAATAACTTTGGTAGGATTAGAATCATAGAATGTTAGTGCCAGAAGAACCATAGAAAATTCTTCAAGGTTCTTTTGTTCTTTTTTAAAATCTGTCCCTCCTACTAACACTTTTGTTGAGCAAATTTAAAAATATAATAAATCCCTTAACATAGAGCTGCATAATCTATTCCCACATTAGCCATGTCTGAAAATGTATAATTTTTCTTTCTGCATTTTAAGTTCACTTCTCTGTCAAGAGTTGAGTAGACTGTTTTATTTTCATTATTTTAGACCAGACTAGTGGTATATTGACATCCCATCCCCTTTCCTACCTAGCCAGTGCTCTCCCCATCATAGATTAGAGGTATCAGACTTATAGCCCACTGGCTTCCAAATGGGGCCAGAAACAGAGTAAAATGTATTTGGCAAATGATCAACAAAATAAATAAAAATGTCATACAACATAGACAATGTTGAGTCAATATATAGTCTGGTTCTTTTCTATTTGAGTTTGAGACCATTGGGCTAGAAGACATGTGTTTCCATTTTCTAATCTTCTGACTAAACATATAGAACTTTTGGCCCCATAATGCTTCATGAATATTGACTGGTTTTGCTTCTGTTTAGCCTTATTCACATAGATTTTGATATCTGATATGTTTGACATTTGGTATCATGGAAGATCTAATTTTTCTGAATATGGGATATCAATATTATGATAAAAGTACTTGAACTCCCCTGTATCTCAGCCTTTGAGGCAAAGAATATGTGTGTGTGTATGCTTGTTAACAGTAATCAAAATGCATTATATGTATTTTATTTTCCTAGTGCTACCACAGATACTACTCTCGGTGGATATTTCATTCCTCAGAAAACCTGTGTGTTTTTTAATATGTATCAAGTAAACCATGATGAGTAAGTATCTGCTAGAATTCTCCTGCAGAGAGGGACACAGCTTCTCAACTCAGTCAGAGCCAAATTTTCTTCCTTCCAATCCTATCAACTCCAGTGTCCTTAAAAGGAGTTCATTTCCCAGAGGAAATCATTGAGATGATAGGATCTTAGTATTGAGGGCTAGAAGAGATCTTGGGAACAGAGGAGGAAACTTGGACTTAGAATCAATTTGGCAGGCAGATAAAATAGATATTTATAAATAAATAAATATTTGTAGTAGGGGTGTGGCAGTGTGGACTTGTGTTTGCATTGCTCTGGAGAACTCAGAGTGTGAAAACTCCCTTCACTGATATAGATCATAATATTTTAGGATAGGTCATCAAGGATTTATATGTTAGATTGTTTAATTTTGGTGTGGCAGAATTAGGGTTAGGGTTAGAATATGTTAGCAATCCAATGCCTACATTTTAAAAGTGATTCAGCAGAAAAGGCACATTATGGTATCTTACCTTATCCCAAAGTAAAGTAAAAAGATGGCAAGTATCTATGAAGTTAGGAACCACTCTTTTAAAAAAAGTAAATTTTATTGGTATCTTTCATTTTTGCATCACATACATTTCCCAGTATATCATTCCATACTCCTCATTTCTAAAAAAAAAAAAAAAGAAATCTCCCATAACAAGAAATAAAGAAAGAATAAAAACTCAGCAAAAGTAAGTCATGTATCAAAAAAGTCTGACATATTGAGTGTTCCATATCCATAGGCCTTGACCATTGTAAAGAGGCTGAATATGGGAAGAGGTGCCTTCTCATGTCTTTTCTTTGGGACCAAGCATGATCATTATAATCCCACAGCATTCAGTTTCATTTGAATTATTCTACTTTCCCTTTTACATTGTTGTACGCATCATGTATTTTGTTTTCCTGGTTCTGTTTACTTTGTTTCACCTTAGTTTATAGAAATCTTCCCACACTCTTTTGTATTCATCATATTAATAATTTCTTTTGTCATAGTAATGTCCCATTACATTCAGGCACCACAACTTCTTTAGCCATTCACCATCTGAGAGACAGGAATTAGTGGGGCAGGTAAAAGCCTACTGCATAAGGTTGGCTTTGAGCAGAGTCTTGAGGAAAACCAAGAGGCACAAAGGGAAGAGAAAGAACATTCTTGGTGTAAGAGATGGATTGTCATGTTCAAGGATGTTTAATTAGGTGCTTAACAGATGCTTGTTGACTGGGGGAATACATGGATTCTTGATGAATATTGAACTGTGTAGTAGCCAGGTGAACCCTCTAAGCACAGGGCCAAGTACTGAGATGGCTAACCTTAGATAATTGAACTACTTGATGAAAAGAATTAAGCATGAAATCTTTTAAGAAGTACTGTTCGATATATCAAACAGACATGGCAAGTAATTATAAACCTTTTCTATGGGAATACATGTGTGGGAAAGGTGAGATTTTAGTGTCCAAAGAACCCTGAACTCTATGAACTAATGAAAGCCCCCTTCGGTTGGAATTTATGACTATTTCAATCACAGCTTAATTGTAATGATAATAATAATAATAATAACATTTATCAATTGAAGTTCTGCAAAACACTTTATACATATTATGTCATTTGATCTTCAAAGTGAGTGATTCTGCTGTATTAAACAGTACTAAGGGGCATGATAGGAAACTTAGGGCAAGTCAACTTCTATTGATCTAGTCCAGCATAGAGTTGCTAACAAAACCAAGAGGGCAGAGAGACAAATTCAAAGTAATCCTGTAAGTACACATCGAGGATTGCTCTAACATCTTAACATTGAGATTTCCCCTGTGCTATATATACGTGGAAATACATGTCCCAATTACTTTTTGTGACAAAGGTACTTTTGATCTTTTATGCCATTTTCTTGAAATGTTCTGAATGGCATTTGGAGAAGAACATCACTGTTGGAAAGCCTAGATAAATTGTGTTGGCTCTTTTACTCATTGTTTGAAGAATTGCCATTTGTTTTCTGCAGGAGCTAGCTATTCTCCACTGGATGTCATGATTGCACTAACTCTCTTTTTGAAAGCTAATCTTATGAATATACATATTATGCAAAAGGGAGCTATGCATTTTTGTATTTGCATTGAAACTATTACCCCAAACTAAATACATTTAGGGCAAATGAAATGATTACACACTGCCTTAAAATTAAAAAGTGCTTTATAGATGCTAGTGGGTAATCCTGTTGATAAGATTTATACATAAGTCTAACTACTCAATGAAGATCTCTTAAAAAATACCCATTATGGCTCTTTCTTATTTTCTTTTTGCTTAATGTAGAACTCTCTGGGAAAATCCTGACTCCTTCCAGCCCGAGAGATTTCTAAATGAAAACGGCAAGCTGAATAAAAGCCTGGTTGAGAAAGTTTTGATTTTTGGAATGGGCATTAGAAAGTGCTTGGGAGAAGATGTTGCTCGAAATGAGGCTATTGTTTTTATTGCAAGTATCCTGCAGCAGCTAGAGTTGAAGAAATGTCCAGGAGCCCAGCTAGATTTGACACCTGTGTATGGATTAGTCATGAAGACCAAACCTTATCAACTCACAGTACAGCCTCGCTTCCTGGTGAATTCCTCAATTTAGTTTCTCAATTGAGTCCAAAGAATCTATAATATAATGCAGAAAAATCTCCTAGATACAATGGGCTAAAGTAATTTGAAGATGAAATAATTTAATCCATGATCTTTGCTATAAATTTCATTTAGGGTTCATTATCCCTTTGTGGGAGATCCAAAAGTATAAGGTATAGTCCCCTCAAGAAGCTTAATCTCAAAAGGCAAAGGAAGACATAGTCATAAAAACCTGTTACAGAACTGAGCAAATACACCTGAATCTCATGCTCAGATGTGTGGGCTAAGTGATAAGGATTAAACAATGCCATAAAGGGAGAAATCAGAATAGACCAGAATAGTCAGAGAAGGTTTCATGGACAAGGGGGGCACTTGAGTAAGAGTAGGCATCAGGCAAACAGAAAATGAGAAGAGAGTATATTTAATTGTAGAATGTCATTAGAAATCATTAGAAGTAAAAGCTCACAGGGTTTTTGTGAGGACAAGATGAGACAATATATGTAAAACTCCGGGCAATACTTAAAGAATTGTCATATTTATCATCACTCATCACCATCATCACCATCATCATCATCACATCATTGCCAGCATCATTATTGCTTTTATTCACTGATATAGGGATCACAATTTATTTCAATATAAATCAGTTGCCTTCACCTCTAGATAGCCTAATTTCAGTAATTCTCTGTGATTAAATGAGATAATGTATGAAAATCAGGGCTTCTCAACTTTTTTTTTTTTAATATCATGGATCTTTCTTTGTCAGTCTGTTGAAACTTATGTACCCCTGCTCAAAATAATGTTTTTAGTTAAAATAAATTATAGATTTCAGTTAGAAGATATTAAAAACAGAAATATATCCCGTCTACCCATCTAAGTTCACGGACATTCTGAATTATGTTCATGGATCTGTCGAGAGTTGTTGGACTCCAGATTTGAGAACCTCTCATATCACGTGTTTGCAGAACTTTAAATAATGCTGCCTATGGCTATTATTATTAATTTTAGCTTATATATAAGATATTCATGAAAAGTCGGCTATCTTTTCTAATACTATGAGCAATCACAAAGAGGGAAGCAAACTCGAAATGTGTTTGAAACAGCAAGCAGACTGGTCCGAATGTAGCAGCAATTCCATGTCAGGGAACAGTAGAGAAATAGGAACTGCCAGTCCTCTGCTATGTAAAGGAATATTTTACTTATGCTAACTCGAGTAGGAAAATTGGCTCAAAATTTTGGAAGACATTGAAAGTCAAGATGGGAAATTTAGCCTTGGTTCTATAATTATTCCCATGCCGACAGGCGCTGGAAGAGGAAGTTTCCTTAATTAGGAAGTTCTCTATGTCAAGGAAATCACAGGTATTGTCTCTATTCCTGTCTCTATCCATGTTCGTATCCTTATAAGCCGTCGTTAGTGCTCTTAAGGAGAGAAGTGGATGCTGGAAGTATTATTTTAGGAAAACTTTCCTGCTAGCAGTATTTAGCCTAGATTAGATGAGAGAAAGAATAGATGGGTTACAAGGATGTTTACCAGGGTGGGAAGAGAGAGAATGAAGAAAAGAGAGAAGGAAGGAGGAAAGGTGGGAGAGACAGAGAAAGGAGAGAGAAATAGAGGGGGAGGCAGGGAGAAAGAAAGAGGAAGAGAGAGACAGAGACAGAGACAGAGACAGACAGACAGAGACAGAGACACAGACACAGAGACAGAGAGACAGAGAGAGAGAGAGACAGACAGAGAGAGAGAGAGAGAGAGAGAGAGAGAGAGAGAGAGAGAGAGAGAGAGAGAGAGAGAGAGACAGAGAGAGAGAGAGAGAGAGAGAGAGAGAGAGAGAGAGAGAGAGAGAGAGAGAGAGAGAGAGAGAGAGAGAGAGAGAGAGAGAGAGAGAGAGAGAGAGAGAGAGAGAGAGAGAGAGAGAGAGAGAGAGAGAGAGAGAGACAGAGACAGAGAGAGAGAGAGAGAGAGAGAGAGACAGAGAGAGAGAGAGAGAGACAGAGAGAGAGAGACAGAGAGAGACAGAGACAGAGACAGACAGAGAGAGAGAGAGACAGAGAGAGACAGACAGAGAGACAGAGAGACACAGAGAGAGAGAGACAGAGAGAGAGGAAATTTATTTGCACATAATTGAGTTACCTAAGCCAAGTTAAAAGCACATGTATTTGTCAAAAAGTATGAGTTCAAGTATCCAACTAATGAGAATTTTGAAATTTTACAAGAGCCTAAATACATATTTTAGAAGGAAAAGCTTATAAGTTGTATCTTTAATTTAAAGTATATTGGATGAAGACCTGGATTTGGAATCAGGAAGACCTTACTGACATATGCTGACTGACTCTGGGCAAGTCATTGGAACCTTTTGTTCCTTTTGTCAAATACTTAAGACCCTAAGTTACATGGCAGGTAATTCCCTACATTATTAGAATCAGGATCTTCCTGGTTCAAGGAGTTCTTTGTACCAATGAAATCACAGAATATCCCTATCCTATCCCAAATAGTGTTACTGCTTTTAACACGAAGGAATATTTGGTGTCTATAAAAGGGGCAGTGAGATTTTTTTCAGAGTCCCTAATAGCATTCCATAGTGTGTCTCATGATCTATAAGTGAGACAGCCTGGTGTTATGGAAAATGTGTTACATCTAGAGTTAGAAAACCTGGGTCCAAATCCCAGCCAATCCTGCCCTGCTTCATCCCTTGCTACCTTGCCCTAGTCACTTAAACTGTGAAAGCCTCAGTTTCTTCATCTGTGAAATGAAGGGACTGCACTAGGTCAATAATGATCTAATCACAGGCATCCTGGAAACAGGCTGACTGACTACCTGGCTGGAAAGGTGAGACTTATGGAAAGACATTTACTGGTGCTTTTGATTATGCTGCAAATTCTACTTCAAAGTCTTAGAATGGAATGTTTTCCCCTATAAATTATACTGTCAAATTTTTGAAAGCAAAAATCAAAACAATTCATTTGTGATATTTACAAATTATAAAACTTGGCCTAGGAGTTCTAATTAAAACTCTATCTTTAATATGCTTGTGTGCTGAGTGACTTTAATGGGCTTCTGCATCCAAAGTCTTTTCCTGTTAATAGAAGTAATCTACCCCTTGTGGGAATTGTCACCTCTTAGTAAAGAGGTTGCAAAGTTTTTAGTTTATATAAAATATTCTCTATATTGAACAATAGTAATCATATATGTAATACTATAGGAATTTAGTGGTCTGTTTGTCTAGAAGTCCTTCCCTCTTCAGTTTTTCAAAATCTCCCTTTTTCTAATAGAAAGCAATGCTTTTTTCAGCAATTTCAATTTTAAACAGATTGTCATATACTAAGTCACATTATGATCTTAAGGCATAATTAAATAATGTGTTACTCTATATGTTTTATAAAACACATATTTTTGCTGCAAATATATTTTAGATAAGCATAAAGATGAAAGATGGGAGAAAATGGAAATGCATAAGTAAGTTTTCTAATTAAAATATATAGAACAATTTTTGTGATACTTATTCCTTTAGCATATCAGTATGTTGCTGAAGAAATAGGAGATTATGAACTATATCTTAAGTGGTACCATGCACTCAAGTTTGTATCTAATTTGTTCCCATTCATATGGGAAATAAAAATTTAAGTATCTACAATGTCTCTGTAGATTCTGATAGAGTTTATGATTCTGGTATATTCATTTCTTTATACAAGCCTATGAGTATATCTATATTACATAAGTATGTGTACACAAATGCATCATTTCATTTTATACTCATAATAATCCTGGGAGGTAGATAATATAGAGTTTATTATCCCCCTCTTACAGATAAGAAAACTGAGACTTTGAAATGGCAAATCATTTGTTCATGGTCACATATATATGTGTATACACACACATATATTTTTTAGTTCAGAAGTGATATTTGAACCCAGATATTCTCAAAGCCTAGCATTCTGAAAACTCCAAAGTGGAGACACTGAACAGACGACTAATCAGTATAAAATCAATATTTTGGGATTATTTGGATTAAGGGTAAAAAAAAAAATCACACCCATCTCACCTGCTCCTGGGGTAGTCAGGGCTAGAGTTATGCTTTCAAGACTGTGCATATGTTTTATTGTTCACTAGTGCAGCTTAAGAATTTATATTCATAGTGATGACTGTGAATCATCATTTGATTCATAAAGACAAATATGTATAAATACAAAATATACCCACATGTGCACATGAGGTGGTAGGGTATGTTTATTTCTTCTTCAGGAGAGATTTCAAATAGTGGGCAGTTATCTGAATGCTAGCCCTCCCATTCTTTACTATCATGGCTAGCACAGTAGTTTAGAGAACCTCATCACCTTATTTGTATTTTTTAATTAGCTCTCCAATTTGTCTTCCTACCTCATGTCTCCCCTTTCCAATTCTCCTTCCACATAGCTGCCAATGTGATGTTCTTTTTAAATAATGAATAATTTTGACGTTTGCTTCTATATAACATTCATTTCTAAATATATTTCCCTGCTCCCACTATACCATGAACCATCCCTTTCTAACAAAGATTTTTAAAGAAGAAAGATATAAAGTCAGTTTAATAAAATCTAACCAACACATTAGCAATGTCAGACAATGTTCTACAATATTCAGACAATATTCTACACCTACTCACCCATACCTCTCCAGCAAAGGAAAGGAAGTGCCTTTCTCCAGCTCTTCTCTGTGTCCAAGCTTGGTCATTATACAGCATTCAGTTTCAGTTTGAATTCTTTCCATTTGCCTTAATATAGGTGGTGTGAATAATAGTTTTCCTGGTTATGAATATTTTGGGTACATATCAGTTCATAGAAGTCTTCCTATGCTTTTCTAAATTCTTCATATGCATTTTTTACAGTGCAGTAATATACATGTTCCACAATGCGTATAACCATTGGCCAAACAACAGGCACTTATTTATCTCTTTGCTCCCACAAGAAAAGGTCTGCTAAGAAGATTTTGGCATACATGGGACATTTCTTTCTCTCTTTGACCTCTTTGAGATATATACCTAGCAGTGGGATCCCTGGATCAAAAGGTATATTCACTTAAGTCTTAAAGTAATATTCCTAAAGCCTGGGTCTGACCATCATATTTCTCTCCTCAGACTCCTCTGTTACCCTTTAAAGCTTTTCATAATCTGACTTTATCTTACATTTCTAGATTTATTAATCATTCCTTTCTCTTTTAAAATATTTTTTCATTGGTAACTTATTTTTTACATTGCCTACATTTCCTCCTGTAAATTCCCCAAAGTTTGGTCATTATAATTTCATAGTATTCTGTTTAAACTGCTTTCTTTTTGCTGTTTTTTTTTTCTCCTCATATATATTGTAATTATTGTGGATATTGTTTTCTTGGCTCTGCTTACTTTACTTTGCATTAGTTCACATAATTGTCTCTCTGAATAGCTCAGTTTTTCTAACTTCTTGGTTATACAATGACTCCTCATAGGATTATTTATGGATTGTCCAAACTGAAAGGGCCTTCAGAAGTTACCAAGTCTGATCTGTACCACTACAATATTTTCAAAAAGTGATCATCTAGCTTTTATTTGGAGATATCCAGTAATAACATGAGCCTATTACTTCCTAGACTAGCTCATTTTACTTTTGGACAGTTCTAATTACTAGTACATTTTTCCTTAAACCAAGTTGAAACCAGTCTCTCTGCATCTTCCACTGTCTGGGACCAACTAAAATAAGTGAAATGCCTCTTCCACATAACAACCCTGCAATTGTTTGATGACAATCATGTCTCCTCTAAGTCTTCACCAGGGTAAACCTCTGCCCCCTTAGTTCTTTAAATTGATCCCTCTAAGGAATGTCTTCTCATCATACTGATTAAAAGAAGGTTGATTAATGGAGTAATGTCAAACTACAGAGAAATCTTGAGTGAAATGCCATATGCCTAGCCCTCAAACCTCTTCTCAATATTTTGATCATTGACATAGCCAAAGGCATAGCTGGCATCCAATTTGTCAATGATATGAAGCTAAGAGGAAGGGCTTATGTTGCATGTCAGAATCAGGATAGAGAGAGACCAGAATAATATTGGATTTCGAGTAATAGAACCTGAGTTCAAATCCTGGGTCTTACTACTTGTATTACCTCGCATAACTGATTTTATTCCTCTGGGCCTCAGTTTTCTCATCTCTAAATGGCGGGGAAGTCATGCTATATGGCCTCTGATATTCCTTCTAGCTCTAAAACTGTGATCAGTAGGCCACATGCAATTTTTAAAAAATGATATAATTGTCAAATCCTACACCTGAATTCTAAGTACAAGTTGGGTACATGTAGCTAAATAATAGTGTATATGAAAAGAGCCAGTTTAAAAAAAAAATAAAACTGAGTCAATAATATAACATAAGTCCAAAATGTTAACATACATGTTCCTAGGCCAGCATATGTATCTTTTGATAACTTTTATGTAAAAAGATGGTGAAATATATCACCAAGGGCATGTATAAATGAAAAAAGAAGATGCACCAGTCATGAAAACAACATATGAAAAAATCCTGCCTTCATATCCACAAGGCTTTAAAAGAACCAAATAAAGGCATCCAATGGCTTGAGTGACTCTCTATGGAAGATTTATGGAAAGATATGCATAGAAATAGCACAGGATGAGAAAACATAGATGGGATGTCTGCTGTACTGGTGAAAACAAGTCATTAAAATATTGACATAGCTTTTGACTGTGGTAATTGAATATAATGTCCAAGAACCAGAAGGTTCCAGAGCCGCTTTACCTGCCCTATCCAAGGAGTAAATGGAATATTGTGCTTCATTTTGGATGACCTATTTTAGGAAGGACATTGGAAAGTTGGAACATGTCCAGATTAGTGGAAGGATATGCCAAATGAGGGCTCCTTGAAAGAATTAGCATGTTTAACTCTATGAAGAGAAGACAAAATGGAGAATAAAAACTGAGTTAACTTATTTAAGCATTATCATATGGAAGAATTATTAGACATATTGTAGAGGAAACTAGGTGGTACAATGGATAAAGCATTGGGTCTGGAGTTAGGAAGACATGAGTTCAAATCCAGGCTTAGTTACTTACTAGCTATGTGACCCTAGGCAAGTCATTTAACCTCTGCCTCAGTTTCATCAATTGCAAAATGGGAATAAGAACAGCACCTACCTTAAATGCTTGCAAAGGATCAAATGAGATAATTTTTGTAAAGTATTTAGCACAATGCTTGTGATATGGAAGACATTTAATAAATGCTTAGTGCATTCTCCTTCCCCTCTTACCCCCACAGGACAGAACTAGTAGCAATATATGAAATTACAGAGAAGTGGATTTCAATTGCTTTAGGAAAAATCTTCTAAAAATTTAGGCTGTCTAAAAAGGTAGTGAGCTCCTCCACAAATTCCAGTGAACACTGGATGACTGCTTATCAAGGACCAATTTCTTCCTTAGGTATAGATGTGATTAACTGACATCTAAGGTTCCTTCCAAAAACCTTCACATTGCCTTTGATTTTTTGGTATTCTGTTTTGAATCTTGATGTTTGGTATCAAGAAGCAAACTCTTTTGCCAGAGGCACATTTCTGAAATTCTTTCCCAGTCAAAAGTCAAAAGAGTGCCAGCCTGTTGAGCTGGCAAAACATGTGTCTCTGACATGGCAACAAAAAACAAGAGGAAAATCCTTGAGTCCGTTTTACACATTTTCTTTTCTCTGAGATTTGGGGGAAAGGAAAGGGATGTGTCCGATGAGTCATTAGAACAATTTCAGAAGGAAGCATCTCAAAGTTAGGCAACTTCAAAACAGTAAATCTTTCTTGACCTATGTCCAAACCCCCTGGTGTCTATGGGAACAAGGGGTCAGAGAGTATGGTCATAGAAACTTGGATAAGTAAGCAAACTACAGAGCTGAGAGACCCAGAAAGAACTTTCTAAGTCATGGAATAGAAGAAAAACTTTTCCTTTGAGTTTAGACCCTTGGAGAGAAAGGTCCCCAAACCAGCTAAATTAACAACTAGAGTAAACAATCTATTTTCATTTCACTTATACAGCACTAATGAGGAGTGGTTTCAGCATTCACTCAGCCTGAAAGCAGATTTACTTAGCTGGAAGGGATTAAGTCTAGATTGGAAGGAACATTTCTTTCTTCAGAATTCAGCAATGATTCCTTTAATCTCTTAAGGAGTGAAACAAAAACATAGCTAAGTAATACCAAGATTAATTAAAGAGAGTCAAGAAAAACTTCCTTTAAAATTCCTTAGATCTTTTCCTCTGATTGTATACATTATTGTTTTTTTTCTTGAGGTATAGAAGCTTTCAATTTATCATAAGAGGGAGGAATACTGGACCTCATATTTTTTTCTTACCATATAATTCATTAAAATATTTTCCATTTCTAAAGATGTTTTATTACTGAATATATATTCCCTCATTAAGTATCAATCCATTGGAAATTTGTATTCTTAGGTACTAAAAAGCTAAAGAGTAACTTTTTTCCTGTTGTGCAAGAGAAAATGAAAAAATAAAATTGTAGTCTGCCTGCTTATTTAAATTTCTGTGGCCATACTTCAAATCACACCTCTGTTACTTACTACCTGTGTGACCTTGGGTAAGTCATTTAACCTACATGGACCTCAGTTTTCCCATATGTAAGACTAGGGGGTTGCATACAATGGCCTCTGAGGTCTCTTCTGATTCTCCATTTATGGTCCTTTGCCTTAGGACCCTAATCACTATTTCCTTAGAACAATATGATTGCTTTCAAATTTTAAGGGCAGATGGCACACACACACACACACACACACACACACACACACACACA
Organism: Petaurus breviceps papuanus; assembly: GCF_028583685.1. Lineage (NCBI taxonomy): Eukaryota > Metazoa > Chordata > Mammalia > Diprotodontia > Petauridae > Petaurus > Petaurus breviceps. The sequence goes on from NW_027185764.1 coordinate 364,641, forward strand.
CACCCCCAAGGTGAGACAGATCAATCACATTGATAGATAAATAGATAGATAGATAGATAGATAGATGATAGATAGATAGGCAGGCAGATGATAGAAGCTTTATTAAGGTACTTCCAATAGGGCCCAGCACTATGCCAAGCACAACTACAAGCAACAAAGACAGTCCCTGTCTTCAAGGAACATACATTCTATCATATACCATACCTTTGCATTTCTCTAATGAATAGTGATTTAGAGTATTTATTCATATGACTACAGATAGCTTTGATTTCTTCATTTTAAAACTGCCTTCTCATATCCTATGAACATTTATGAACTAGGGAATGATTTGTATTCTTTTTTTTCTTTCCTCAATACTTTTTCTTATTACATGTAAAAACAATTTTTAATATTTGTTTTTGAAATTTTGAGTTCCAAATTCTCTCCCTTCCCTGAGGCAGCAAGCAATTTGATATAGGCTTTACATGTGCAATCATATAAAACAAATTTCTATATTAGTCTGTTGTGAAAGAAAATATAGACCAAAAAAGAATCCCACAGAGAATAAAGTAAAAAATAGTATGCTTCAATCTGCATTCAGACTCCATCAGTTCTTTTTCTGAAGGTGGATAGCATTTTTCTTCATAAGTCCTTTGAAATTTTGTTGGATTGCTGTATTGCTGAGAAGAAAGAAGTCATTCACAGTTAATCATCATACAATATTGCTGTTGCTGTGTGCAGTGTTCACCTGGTTCTGTTTAGAATGACTTGTATTTTTATAAATTTGACTCAGTTCTCTATATATTTGAGAAATGAGGTCTTTATTGGAGAAACTTGTAAATCTGCCCCTCCACCCCTTCCCCCCACAAGTTTTCTGCTTCATGTCTAATCAAGCTTGATTACATTGGTTTTGTTTGTTTAACCCCTTTTTAATTTAATGTGAAACTATCCATTTTATGTCCCGTAATGTTCTCTGTCTGATTTGGTCATAACTTCTGTAGTGAAATCTCGATAAGGAAATTCTTCCTTGCCAGACAGATGAACTACTATTTTTTAACTTAATTATTTTAGAGCTTTCCCTGGTGGTACTGAGAAGTTTAATGGAATCCCTATGATCTAGGAATCATGGAAGCAATATTTGTCCAAAGCAAGACTTGAACCTTGTGGTCAATCTTCTGGCTATGAACTTCTCTGTAGTTAACGAGGGAAGTTCCTTAGACAACCCAGTCAATTATAGCTTGGTTTGTATTTAGTGATTTTCCTAAAGCACAGATCAGATCTTGTCACTCCCCACCCCCTTAATAAACTCCTGTGGCTCCCTATTACCTCCAATAGCAAATATGCCTTGTTTGGCATTCAAAGTTTTTCCTAAGTTAGGCTCCTCCTATATTTCTGCTCTTCTTACACTTTTTACCCTGCCTCATAATCTGCAATTGGTGACACTGGCTTTCTGGTGTTCCATGAACAAGACACTCCCTTTCTTGACTTTGGTATTTTCTCTGGCTATCTCCCCATGCTTGGCATGCTCTCCCTCCTCTCCTCTCATTATGGATCTTTCTAGCATCCTTAAAATCTCAATTAAAATTCTATCTTCTACTGTAAATCTTCCCTAATCCCTCTTATTCCAGAGCCTTCCCTCTGTTAGTAATTTTTATTTGATATGTATAGAACTTTCTTCGTATATCTGTGTTTGATGTTTCCTCATTAGACTGCTAGCTCCTGGAGGACAGGGACAGTCTTTTACCTCTTTAGGTATCCCCGTGCTCTTAGTACAATTCCTGACTCATAAGAGGTGCTTAATAAATGGTTATTTATTGGTCGATTGACTTAAAGCCTTGCTAGGATGGCAGAGCCCATTGAAGTTTACTTTCTATTGGTCCATGCATGCCCACTGGGCCAATGATCCTTAATTAAAAGGAACTCTGAGATGAGAGAATTCCTTTTGTCACTGCAGGTCAGGATTTTCTCAGAAATTTCAGAAATTCTTAACGAATAAGAGATTAAGTGACTTGCCCAGGGCCACATACCTAGTATATGTCAGAGGTGACACATGGTCTTAGCTTCTGCTTTCTGAGACCAGTATGCTATTTACTATTACAAGCTGCCTGTCTGGTGGAATGCCAGCTCTGGGAATCCAGGATCATCCACAGGTTACAATGTGGCTTTGGAAGAGAATTTCACAAAAAAGGTGGCCTTTTAAAATAGATTCATTTTCCACAATGTTTCAGGTAAACCATTGACACTACTGAGAGGCATGTCTCCATTCCCCATTGACTAGAGAGAGCATAATATTAAAAAAAAATTTAATTAAATTATTTATTTTTAGTTTTTGACATTCACTCACATAAGTTTTAAAATTTCTCCCCCTCCCTCCACCCTTGCTCCCCAAGATGTGTTGTAATCTGATATAGACTCTACACATACATTTCTATTAGACACATATTCATATTAGTCATGTTACATAGAAGAATGATAACAAATGAGAAAAAAATCTGAGAAAGAAAACAAAAATGAAAATAGTCTGTTTTGTTCTGCATCCCAACTCCATAGTTCTTTCTCTGGTGTGACTGGGATTTTCCATCATGCATCCTTTGGAATTAATTTCTTTTAGATACACTTATTTTTAAAACATTTATTGATTTATTTACTTTTAGTTTACAGCATTCAGTTCCACAAGCTTTTGAATTACAAATTTTCTCCCCTTCCCTCTCCTCCCCCACCATGGCAGCCTGCAATATGATATACATTCTAAGAATATATTCATGTTAAACATTAGTCAAGTTGTAAATAATCAATGGAATGAATGAGAAGGAAGGAACAAAATAAAACAAAAAAGAGAGAGAGAGAAAGTAGTTTGCTTCAATCTGCATTCAGATTCCATAATTCTTTCTCTGGATGTGGAAAGCCCTTTCCATCATGAGTCTTTGCGAGTTGTCTTATAGCCTTGCATTGCTGAGAGAAACCCGGTCTATAAAGTTTGACATCACAAATGTGATGTGTCTGTAATTGTGTACAAAGTTCTCCTGGTTCCGCTCCTCTCATTCAACATCAGTTTATATAAGTCACTCCAGGTTATTATGAAGTCCATCTGCTCATTTCTTATAGTACAATAGTATTCCATTACATTCATATACCACAACTTGTTTAAGCATTCCCCAATTGGTGGGCATCCCCATGATTTCCAATTCTTTGCCACCACAAAAAGAGCTGCTATAAATATTTTTGTGCATAAAGGTCTTCCTCCCACTTGCATGATCTCTTTGGGATACAGCCCTAGAAGTGGTATTGCTGGGTCAAAGGGTATGTACATTTTTTATAGCCCTTTGGACATAGTTCCAAGTTGCTCTCCAGAATGGTTGAATCAGTTCACAACTCCACCAAAAAATGCCTTTGGAATTGTTTTAAGTCCTTGCATTGCCGAGAAGGGCTAGGTCTATCAAAATCAGTTCTTGCATACTGTGGCTGTTACTGTGTATGATGTTCTCTTGGTTCTGCTCCCCTCACTCAGCATCAGTTTATAAGTCTTTCCAGGTTTCTCTGAAGTTTTCCTGTTCATCATTTCTTATAGCACAATGGTATTCCATTCACTGATATGCCCCAACTTGCTTAGTCATTCCCCAATTGATGAGCATTCCCTCAATTTCCAGTTCTTGGCCACCACACAGAGCTGCTATAAATATTTTTGTACATGTGTGTCCTTTGCCCATTTTTATGATCTCTTAGGGATAAAGCCCTAGAAGTGGCATTGCTGGGTCAAAGGGTATGCACATTTTTATAGTGCTTTGGGCATAGTTCCTAATTGCTGCACTCCAGAATGGTTGGAGCAATTCACAGCTCCACCAACAATGAACTAGTGTTCTAACTTTCCTGTATCTTTTCCAACTTTTATCATTTTTCTGTTTTGCCACTTTAGCCAATGTGATAGGTGTGATATGGTACCTCAGAGTTGTTTTAATTTGCATCTCTCTAATCAATAGTGATTTAGAACATTTTTCACATGACTATAGATAGCTTTAATTTCTTCCTCTAAAAATGCCTGTTCATATCCTTTGATCATTTATCAAGTGGGGAATGACTTATATTCTTGTAAATTTGACTCAGTTCTCTATAAATTTTAGAAATGACACTACTGGTTGTAAAAATTCTTTCCCAGTTTTCGGCTTCTCTCCTAATTATTGGCTTTGTTTGTGCAAGACTTTTTCAACTTAATGTAATCAAAATTATTCATTTTGCATTTCATATTGTTCTCAATTTCTTGTTTGGTCATAAATTCTTCCATTCTCCATAAATCTGATGGCTAAATTATTCCTTGCTCCCCTAATTTGTTTATAGTATCAGTCTTTGTACCTAGATTGTGTACCCATTTGAACTTTATTCTGGTATAGAGTGTCAGTCATTGGTTTCTGCCATACTATTTTCTAGTTTTTCTAGCAGTTTTTGTCAAACAGTGAGTTCTTATCCCAGAAGCTGGGATGTTTGTATTTGTTAAATGTGGATTGCTATAATCATTGACTACTGTGTTGTGTGTACCTAGCCTATCCCACTGATTTCCCCCTCTATTTCTTAGACGGTTCCAAGTGGTTTTGATGACTGCTGCCTTATAATACAATTTAAGATCTGGTATGGCTAGTTCACCTTCCTTAGCATTTCTTTTCCTCAATTCCCTTGATATTCTGGACTTTTTGTTCTTCTAGATGAATTTTGATATTTTTTTTCTAGCAAGACAGCATAACTTTGATAATGAAAGAAGTATGATGCAATGGGAGGTGGGAAATGGATTGGACCCTAGTCATAGGACTTGTATTTAAATGATGATTCCTTCTCCTTGTATGACTTTGTGAAATTCTCTCACATCTCAGTTTCTTAATGTGTAAGGGTGTAAAGCTTTTAAAAAGTGTAAAACTAGGGTGCTAGATTCGATAATCATGAAATTCCATTCCAAATATACATCTGGAATACGTCCCTTTCAGAAAGATTTGTGAATTATACTTTACCACCACCTACTGGAAACTGGTTTATAGCACGAGAAATTATGAGTAACAAAAACCAGATGCCTCTATGTCTATTCTTTACCTATCCCCCAAACCTACAGCATCCACAAGACTCTCTTCTTTTGCTACATATTCTTGGTTTCTTCCCTAGACACACACACACACACACACACACACACACACATGCACACTTTCCCTCCTTATTTTTTTCCAGTTCAGAACTACTTGGTCTGTCTCCTACAATGGTTATGTACTTCAGGCATTTTGCCAGCAGATGGAGCATAAGATTAGAATTGACAAATCCTGTTCCTGAACTGTTCTAATTCACACCACTAGTCTGATTCATTTATGCCCTGACTATACCGAGGCAGCCTTTGTAATGATTATGCTATATACTCCTTGCCCTCATAATTAAATTTGTAATCTGAAAGTCAGTTTTTTCTGACTAGACAACTGTTTTCTCACCCAATTTCTTATAGTAGAAGGAGAATCAGAAAAGCAATATCTCAGAGAAAGACTTAGGCAGACCCAGACCATGTACATTAACCAGGAGGTCAGTCAGATAGTGTTGTGACCTTTGATGGCGCTTTTGATGGCCTTCATGGAGGCATCATGAGCAGATGAGTGTGATGAGATTTCAGATCATAGAAGCCCTACTTCGTTGTTCAGTCATGACCCCATTTTGGTTTTCTTGACAAAGATAATGAAATGGTTTGCCATTGTATTCTCTAGCTCATTTTACAGATGAGGAAACTGAGGCAAACAGCAATGGGTGACTTGCTAAGGGTGTCCGAGGCCGGATTTGAACTCAGGAAAATAAGTCTTCCTGACTCCAGGACTGGTGCTCTGTGCACTATGGCATTGCTTAGGGAGAACCCTAGCCAAACACAAAGTAGAAATCCAGGAAAGCAAAGGAATCGGGTAATTGTTTCTGGATGCCAGGCAACCCTTCACCCGTTCGTTACAGTATGTCAGGAGACAATTTTTTTTCTCTTCTAGAAAGCACTGACAGTGCTATCTTATGCTACTCGTGAACCTTGGGGACAAGAAAGGAAGGGAGGTAAAGGTGAACAACTGGACCTGTGCTAAAAGGCAACCTCTACAGCTCCTCTGCTCTGTTGTTCATGGATGGCTTTAAAAAATACAAATAGCAACCCTGTCATGAATACTAGCTTTAACTAGTGTGGTCTAGTGGAGTACTAGAGGATCTGGGTTCAAATCCTGCTTCTTGTACTTAATTGCTACGTGATGTTGGGCAAATCAATTTCTCTTAGCTTTGCTTTCCCCATCTGCAAAATGAGGGATTGTATTAGGTTATCTCTAAGGTCCCTAGAAAATATGAATCTATGATGGTGTAAATGGAAAACGGATGCTCACCCCAGCCTGATGTGGGGTTTTTTTTTTTTTGAGCGGTTGGTTACGCATGACTGGATTGTTGCAGAGAATGCTGATACAATGCTATGTGCCTGTGTGCAGGGCAGAACTGACATGACATCTTTGGGGAGGAGAAATATCATATGAGAGAGAATACAAGTGGTACCAAGTCTTCAGGACACAATCTAAACTGGCAGCGAGAAATACTTGGAAACCTGCTTTCATGTGGGAGAAATCAGCTCCTCAACATGTCCCTGACGTCCATCCTGCTTCTCGGTTGGTTGAGCTAATGTCTCATTTTGTTTCCATCGAAAGACTTCGTTCACTCTTGTGATATTTTGGTAAATTGTAATCTGTATAAATTCTCTGGTTTCTTTTTGCTATTTACTTGAGGAAATGGATCTTCTCACAATTTGCTATGTGGGATGGTATTTGTATAACTAATATTTTGTGGGAAGTAATCAAATTAACAACTCTAAGTTAAGCCAGGCAGTTGGCTTTCATTTTGAACCAAAATTGTGCTTTTAGACCAGCAATCTTTAGGAGCCAAGATATATAATTTTATTCCAGAACTTCTCTCAGAAGTAGTGGTAAACCTTATGACCTTTTGTCTGCTTTCTTCAAGCAGGAATTATAGTCTCTCTTGAAGAAGAGTAGTAGATATCTATCAATGCCTCCCTCAAGCTGCCTTTAGACAATGTGAATAGCCATTTTTTACATAGACACATATGTGCATATTATAATCCTTTGATATAATCTGAATCTTTAGAGTATACTAGTACTGACACATAAATTTCTTACTTCTTCCATTTCCTTACTCTAAATATAAAGATTGTAGCCCTTAATTACCTGACTCTCAATCTGAAAATAATCTCCCTTTCTCTTCTGTTTGGGTATCTTCTTTGCCTTTATCATGTTATCTTATAGCTTACTTATTTGAGAAAGGAAAGAAACAAAAGGAAATGGGAGTCAGGCTGACTCATTTTCATGAATTCAAATCTGACCTCAGATAGTTACTAGCTTTGGTACCCTGGGCAAGTTACTTAACCCTGTTTGTCTCAATTTCCTGATCTGTAAAATGAGCTGAAGAAAGAAATGGCAAACCACAGTATTTCTGCCAAGAAAACCTCAAATTGGGTCATGAAGAGTTGGACATTGCTGAAAAACAACTGAACATCAGCATTATTATGAATGTTATACTCCCTAATATTTTTGAGTGACTAAACATGAATTCTACATGTGAACACATGACTTCCATTATGATTAAGGATGCATATGTATTTGTGGTTTGTGAGCAGAGATAAAGTAATAAATATTAATTCATAGTCAAGACCTATGTTATTAATAGGGCAGCTAAGTGGCTCAGTGAATAGAACACTGGGCCTGGAAGAAGGAAGACCTGAAATAAAATCCAGCCTCAGACACTAGCTATGTGTTTGTGGGCAAATCACTTAAGTTTGATTGCCTCAGTTTCCTCATCTGTAAAAAGACTTGGAGAAGGAAATGGCAAACCACTTCAGTAGCTCTGCTAAGAAAACCCAATGGGGTTTCATGACTCACTGCCATCACCATCAACGATGTTATTAATAGGTTTGTTCCAAATGAACTTCATAGCAAACTGAGGAATAAAAACATTAGTGTTTCATTCATTTGCAAATTTATTACTTAATATTGACAAAAGATTTAAAAATTGATTCTTCTAGGTCATCTAGGGCTACAATACTTTCTGGAAATAAGTGAGACTTGTTTAGGCGACATAATAAATATAGGATATCTCCAAAGTTTTAGTGCAGTTTTAAGCTGGGACCCCTTGTATATTAAAATATTAAGGTATCATTCAGCATACCAGAGTAGTTCAGTTTTAAAAAATAGCTAAATTACAACCAGGGAGAATTTTTTTTAAATTATGGACTGATTAGAATGAACTTGACCTGGATATTTTACCCTATAAGCTTTTCCAAAGATTAATTTGAAACTGAATATGTCTTGACAAACTGTTTTGCAGCGAGAATGGTATTTATAGCATGTCAAAAGCCACTCATCTATTTGAACTGATATGGTGAATTCAGGCACAGTCAATTCAGTAAGGGGATAAAAGGTTGAATCTGTGGCTTAAATGAATTGATAGATCATTTTAATGTCATTCAGTCAACCAATATTTATTGAGTGTTTACTATGTGCCAGGGACAGTGCTAAGTGCTAGGAATACAAAGAAATACATAAAACATGATCTCCACTTTTAAAAGGCTCACATTCTAATGGGAGAGATAACATGCAAGCAACTATGTGCATATAAGATGTCAATCAAATGTCATTTTCATAGTCTTTTATAGAGGGCACTCAAACAACTTGGCCAACTGGTCAGGGATGCTTGAATCTCAGTACTTGCTTCATTGGTGATAATGCCATTCTATGTGCCAGGAGAAAGTTTTGAGGGATTTGTATTTTGAATAATGGCAGAACCAGGGGTTCTAACCTTCTAACCTATCATAGTCCCCTTTGGAAGTTTGCTGAAGCTAACATGAACCCATTGTCTGCTTTCTTCAAGCAGGAATGATGTTTTTAATTACATAAAGGACATATTATTACAAAGAAAACCAATTAATTGAAATTACTCAAAATATGAAAAAAAAGTTTATGGGTCCAAGTTAAAAATCCCTATCATAAAAGCTTGTCTTTTAATAAATAATAAGATTACATTTTGAAAATCTTAGTTTTAAACCAACTTATTATTTGCTGTCCATAGCCTAAAATATACATGAAATATATATTTTAAATACACATACTATTGACGATCTATTTTAACTAAGAAATGATGAATAGAAATAGTACATGACTAAGGCATAATATTTATTTACTATTTATTTCCAATAATATCCGTGGAATACACATATATTTCAAAAGTTTAAGCCAGAGTATCTCCAGTATTTTGAGAAGCTCCTCTATGGAGAATTATTGGATATCATGGACAGGAATTAACACAATTGAAGTTTATGGATTATTTGCAATCTGCACCAGCAGGGGGAGTCTTCACTTGCCTAAGATCATGGTTTGAGAGACGTCTTGATGCATCCTGTACTTGTTTAAAGAAAATGAAACAAAACAAAAAAAATTACTAATTCATTTTGAAAGGTCTTATGAAACTCCCTGGGTGCTCGTGCCCTCTTTTTCTATAAACTATATACAGTTCCTTAAAGTATTGAGATACACACGAAAATTATGTTTTTTTATATTAAGTGGCTTGCAGGAAACACACCAAATAACAAACAGTTCAAGAAAGAAAAAACTAGAATGTCTCTCACTTGCCAGGGAAGGTGGTAGATCCTCTGTGATGATCCATTCAGGGCTTTTTCCATTTCTAACGCAATCCAGGGCTATTTTCTCAATTTCATTGTGCTTCAGTTTAGATTTTGTTGTCACGAAATTTCTAAAAAAAAGATTTATCAAAAAGCCAGGGTTAAGTGACTTGCCCAGAGTCACACAGCTAGTAAGTATCTGAGGCAAGATCTGAATGCAGGAATAGGAGTCTTCCTGACTCCAGGCCCAGTGTTCTATTCACTGTGCCACTTAACTGCCCTAGCTTCTTGGTGTACTGAGAGATTAAATGACTTGTCTAGGGTCACACAGCTAAAGTCAGAAGCAAGACTTGAACCTAGGTCTTCCTGACCTGACAAGTTCTCTAACCATTACACCATACTATTTCATGAATTTAAGCAATGAAGGAGCATGGAAGCAATTGTCATACACATTTTAATTGAGACATACTGAACCCTAAATATTTTTTTAAAAGCAAGGCTAAAATTTCAGAGACATAATGCTTATGTAGAACCAAAGCGAATATTGAAAGTCAGAGAACTGGACAAATTTCTATCTACAAATTTGTAATTAGGACCAAAGTTCTTAACCTTCCTCTTTGCTCACAGAATCACAGATTTAAGATCTGCAAAGAAGTGTAGAAGCTATTGGTACAATCTTTAAATTGGTCAAGATCAGATTGTGAATTTTTTGATGGCAGGAATAACTTTTGCATTTATTATTTTACTAGCTGTGTGATCCTTGTCAAGCCACTTAAACCTGCTTGCTTCAGTTTCCCTCATTTGTAAAATGATCTAGAGAAGGAAATGGCAAACCACTCTAGAATCTCTGCCAAGAAAACCCCCCAAAGGGTAACAAATAGTTGGATGCAACTAGACAACCAAAATATCAAGGGTCAGACGGGCTTATTATATGTAAGAAGTATTAAGTGTATGTCACTTGATTCTAGGGGGAAGACTTAGAAGCAATGTTTAGTTACAAAAAGGAAAATTTAGGCTTGATTTCAGAAAAAAACTACATTCACATTAATGCTATTCAAAATTTAAAATTAATGCTATTCAAAAAGCTATTCAAAAAGGTATGAACTTCATTAGAAAATGACAGGCTCTTCCTCATTGGAGGTATTTAAGCCAAGGCCACATAACCACTTGTCAAGTTATGTTCTAGATGAGATTTTTTTTCAGGTACAAATATGGCTGTATGACCTCTAATTCCATTTTATGTTTTAGATTCTGTAATTATTTTATTACTCATACTGATACTCAAACACAAGTAAAGTTGGATTAGTTAGAAATTTAACTTTCAAACTCTGAAGTTGGGAACTCTAGTTCATTCTGCAAGGTCTATATTAAATTGAAATTCTAGAATAAGGAATTGCTTATTCTAAATACCTTTCACAATCTTCTAGCTTATCCTTATAGATTGCTTCACAGGAAAAGATGCTTGTCTGTTCATTTTTAAATGTTTCATGATGATCAGTCCTTTCTTCGTCATTTATTGGAAGTTGGATACCTGGCTGAACAAATGATATATTTACCTATATTACAATAGATAACATGGATATAAAGTTCATTATAAATAAATATAACATGGATATAAAGTTCATTATAAATAAATTGATGTTATGTCATGAAATTTGGAACATTTCTTAAATATAATTTCGGAAGATCATAGAATTAGATAGATCTGAGAGAGATCTTGGGAGAAAGCTAGGCCACCCCCTCATTTTACAAAAGAAAAAACTGAGGTGCATAATGTAAATTTGTAGGACTAGAGACTGTATCATTTATTATATTTATATTCTCAGTGCTTAGCATATAGTGGATGATTAATAAATGCTTGTCAATCATCTGCAGAAATTTATGTAGGCAGTAAATAGAAGAAGCAGACCGCAAGCTCAGGTCTGCTGGATACAAATCTGGTCCTCTTTTCATTGCGCTATGGAACCTCCTTCATTTTTTAGTATACTCTTTCATTGTCTTCCTTTTTTTGCTCATTTTCTTATAGTTGCAAAGAATACATATGACTTAGTATCTCTCTAATTACGATAATGTTGTATTTGTATAGATCAAACAGTGTTGCTACAGTGCTAAAAAAAATGGCTCACTATTGCCAGGCAACTCCCTTGTCTGACATGCAGGGCCCTCCACAATCTGTAGCCTTCTCTTCTTTTTTCATATTATTACCTTCCATGAACTGTCTGTTCTAACTTCCAGCCCCACCTCTATATCTCCTTTATAGCCTGTGCATTCTTTTCTCTATGTCTTTGACCATGCTATTTCTTTGTATGGCATATTTTTAGTACTCCTCTTTGCCTACAAAATTCTAACCTATCCCAAGCCCACCTTGAATCTACCTCCTACTTAAACATTCTCTAATATTCTCCAGAGAAGGCATTCCTTGATTTCTGCTCAGTCATCTTATCGATAACATTTCTCCCTTTTGCTGGTCTAGATTTCACTCCTGATTTTCCTCCTAGACTTTTTCTGCAATGCCCTAGAAACTTCTCCACCTAAACTGTTTCCTAGTAGAACCTCCATTTTAAGAAATGTGTCCAGACCACCTACATCTTCAATCCTCTCCAGTCTGCACCACTGACTCTCGTCTTGAACATTCTTTAAAATGCCACATAGCTGGGAACCTTCCTCTCCCCTCACCTCCGGCTTCCTTTTGTGTGGTGCCTTCCTGCACTAGAATGCCAACATCTTGAGGGCAGGCTGTTCTTTGAGCTTTTCTTTGTACTCCCAGCATTTTGTGTCTGGCACCTAGTACATGCTTATTTAATGTTTATTGTTTGTGGTCATTGACAGATCTCTTATTGTCCTTTTGTGTATCTCTTGAACAAATACATGAAAAACCATTTTTCTTTCTTTTTTTGCACTGAATGTGGTGATGTTTTGATTGCACTGAATTGATGGTACACAATACAGGACTTTCAGATCCCTCCCCCCTACTACGGGGGTGCTATGGGACAAGGGTGTGAATGGGACATGGGATTCCCAGTATAGGACTATAGGTTAGCAATGTAATGGTGGATCTCCTTTTTTTTGGCTTTCTACTTTACTCCTTGGAGGCCATGTAGACCATGTGGTCTACTAGACCATTGATATAATCTTGCTTATTGTCATACCAAGACATGAGCTTGACACAGTGGTTGTTGAGGTCAATACCACTGCCAGTATCAAAGGTAGAAGAGTGGGTGTTGCTGTTAAAGTCACAGGATACAACCTGGTCCTCTGTGTAGCTCAAGATACTCTTCAAGGGTCCCTCTGGTGCTTGCTTCACCACTTTCTCGATACCATCATATTTGACAGATTTCTACTGGTAGCAGGTCAGATTCACAATAGATACATTGGGAACAGAAACATGGAAGGCTGTGACCTTCTCATTCAGTTTAGGTATGACCTTACCTATAGCCTTAGTAGGACCAGTGGAAGCAGGGATGATGTTTTGGGCAGCACCAAGCCCAACATGCTACAGCTTACCAGAGGGGCCATTTACTGTCATCTGGGTAGCAGTAATGATATGGACTGTAGTCATGAGTTATGAGTCCTTCCACAATGACAAAATTGTCATGATTGACTTGGACAAGGGGACCAAGAAGTTGATAGTGCAGGAGGCATTACTGATAATCTTAAGGAAATTATCATAATTCTCATGGTTCACTCCCATCATGAACATGGGGGCATTAGCAGAAGGGGCAGAGATGATTTGCTTGACTCTTCAAGTGAACCCAAGTCTTTTCCATGGTGGTAAAGACTCCAGTGGACTCTACAATATATATTGATCACCAGTTTCCCATTCTCAACCCTTGACAGTGCCTTTGAACTCGCCATGGGTGGAATCATATTGAAACATATAAACCATGAAGTTGAGGTCAATGAAGGGGTCATTGATGGCCACAATGTCTACCCCATGTGAGATGAGTGCAACCCTGGTCACTAGGTGGCCAGCAGAGTCAAATACATTGACTCTGACCTCCACCATCTTGTTTCAAGGATGCAATTGAAGCAACAGAATCTGGTGCTGAACTTAGGAGAAAAGCAGCATTTTTCATTCTTGAGAATGTACTTGTTAAATTATATTAGCTATGCATTTCTTTTATCTCCTACTAGGCTATTTGCACTTGGAAGGCAAAATCTTTATTTAAATTAGCATTTCTCCCAATATCCAGACTATTTTGCAAACAAGAGGGGCTTATTCAATGTTTGTTAAATTTGCGGAATCCAGCATATGCCTTTTTAAAAATTCATTCCCCACCCAATTTAGAATGTATGTAGTGTGGTAGATTGCCATGCCTGTTCAGCCATATTGCATTGCTTTTAAATCTCTCCATTTTAAGGGGAATTGTGATCTTTACAAAATTCTGCGCTATTCAGTGATTTGTTTTACTCCATATTCATGCACTTGACAGATTCTGAAATGAGACAGATAACTGTAATTCAGATTCCTTACACTTGTGTCTAAGTCATTAAAAAGTCTTTATCTGCTTGGAAAAATTCTCATTCATATTGTTTACCTTGTTCACTAAAAAATTTAATAGCCTGGTGGTTGGGACTTGAGGGATGTCCACCCCTCTACATTCACTTCTATTTTTAATAATGTCAGCAATCTCACTTTCCTGTTTTTGTAATGACTGTTTCACTTTTTCCAGTAGCTCCAATGTTCTTCTTATTTTTTCCTCTAGTAGCAAGTTTCCTTGATCCTCCATTTTGCTAATTCCCTGCATGAAAATAACATAGACTTAGTTCTTATTTACCAGGAATCATTTATTACTTTCTTTTCTTTTTTTAGAGAGATGGAGAAACAGCAAAGTTGGGCCATCTCTGGGTAAAGGAGCGATTGGGAAATGTGGACAACAAAGAAATATTCAATTATGTAAGATGCAGAATGTTTAAGCCCTTAGAAACATGTTTTGGATTGAAGAAAACAAAAAAGGTTGTGCCAGGAATATTTTGTGAAATAGCTTGGAATTTTAAAATGAATGTAAGTTTGAGTTTGAATTCATTTGGGGGAAAGGGGCTTTTCATTGAAATTTTATTGAGTTCTAAAGTATAGCAACAATCCTTTAAAGGATATTCCGAAGTTGGTCCACCACTCTCTTTAGAGAATTAGATTAAAGTGAGAAACACTTTATAGTTTCTTTTCCATTTCAAGAATTATCAATGGCCAAGAGATTAATTGAATGGTGACTCACTTTATGCTAATGATTCTGATTACTTTTGGGTAGGCCTCTTGAAAGACAAAAACAATTCAATGTTTAGCACAGTGCCATGCATGCAATAATCATTTTATGTTTAATGACTGAATCACTGAATGAGAAAAACTTGAAAATACTTTTTGAGACTTTATTTTGATAGCAGTGTATTTTTTAAACAATAGTCTTTCCCTAAGAGTTGACGTTCTAATGAGAGCTTTCAAATAGGTAAGTAATGAATTTTCAATTCTTACATTTATATGTTATTTCAAAATATAAATATATCACATGAAGGAAAATATCATGCCAGCTTAATTACCATGCAAAAATATTGTTGGAAGGTTACTCTAAATTTTATTCTTTGACATTATCATCTATCATGACTACTGCAGTAGAGAGGAATGATATAATAATAGCTAGCATTTATTTAGTAGATCACTGTTTGCAAAGTGCTTTACATATTATGTCATTTGATCTTCACAACAAATCCATAAAGTGGATGCTGTGATTATCCAAATTTTACAGATCAGATAAGATTGCTATATCTAAGCTACAGACATTAAAATTTTAAAAGCTATTTCAAAACTTTCAGTGCAATAAAAATTTCACTGCATATGAAAGTATGGAAGGATCAGTATTGGTGGTGATAAAAGAGGTGGAGACCAGAACCACCCCCCTTGATGGAATCATAGAGTTAAAAAAGTTTTCATCATTTCTTCTTCCTCTGCTTGGTTTTCCTTTAGTAGAGATGAGCCAACATAATGTAGTAAAGAGTCTGTTGTCCCCAGAGTTCAGAAGATCCAGTCAATTAGCCCTCAGATATTTACAAACTGTGTGACTCTAGACAAATCATTTCAACTCTGTGAACCTCAGTTTCATCTGCAAAATGGAGTAAACAATAATACTAAGTTTACAGGATTGTTGGGAGAAGACAATCATGTATATAAAGCCCTTTCCAAACTTTAAATAGTTGTACAAAATAGGATATTATTGCCTTTAGCAACATAAAAAAAGTACTGAATTAATGCTTTGGGGAAAGCAATAATGGACATGGACCAAAAAAATTTATGAAAATTTTTTTTCCTAATCATAAATATTCCTCTTAGAGTTTGTGCTAACATTAATATTTTCAAAGGAATACACACCAGAAGTTTGCATGGAAAGTATCTCTGATTTCTCTATGTGTTTCATCTGCCACAAAAAGAATTATTACCTGGTGCTTCCATCCTAGGTTAGCAGTTCATTTGTAAGTTGTTTGTAGGATTATGGCTCTAGAACTGCAAAGAACTTCACAGGTTATTTGTGAATTCACAACCCCTCACTTTGCAGACAAACAAAACAAAACAAATTGAGGCACAGAAAAGTTAAATTACTTGACCAAGGTCACATAGGCAATAAGAGGCAGAGCAGGGAAGATAACTCAGGTTCCTTTGGCTTCAAAGACAACATTTTTGCTACCGTACCATTACCAAACCATACTTCATAAAGTGGTACCTTTTTAAACTGCTATGTTGTTGGTCAGTTGTTTTCAGCTGTGTCACACACTATGTGACCCCATTTGGAGTTTTCTTGGCAAGGACACTGGAGTGGTTTGCCATTTCCTTCTTCATCTCATTTTACAGATGAGGAAACTGAGGCAAATAGGGTTACATGACTTGTCCAAAGTCACACAGCTTGTGTCGGAGGTCAATATTGAATTTGGATCCTCCTGACTCTAGACCTAGTGCTCTATTCACTATGCCCCTATGTAATGGGAATGCAAATTTAAAGATCTTCCCTGCCCTTAGGCTAAAGTGCACCTGAAACATGGGGGTGGGAGGCTTGTTTTTCAGTAGATACTTTTTGATTGGCCATTGGGTCAATAAGGTTGTTACATTCTCTGAGCCAGGAGAAGGCTATATAAGCCCTGATGTGTAGCTTTGTTTTGGGACTCACTTTGAGAAGTGTTCTGTGATTTGATCTGAATTATGGGAAGCCGTTGTTGAGAGTCCCCCGGCTTTGAAAAACCCAGATGTGGAAACCCAGATGTTGACTGGGTATGGATGTAATGGCTGGACAGTTTGGAGAGCTGTCTACTTGATCTGTTAATGTCTTGATAATTCTGTCTGTATATTTTGAAGTTTGGGGTGCTGACCTTTTTCCCCTGAACAAGGTAAACGATATATGTCTGACTGATTAAAGTAAGCTTGTTAACCCATTTTGAGTTGCTTTCCTTTAACAAAGCAGATCCAAGAACCTGTGGTAGCAGCAAACCCTGAGGACGTGCTTGGGGTGCTTGCTGCTACACCCTAGCTGCCCTAACTATTATAGGATGTCCATAAGGTAGAGAAATAATTTATGCAACTCAACAAGTATTGATTTAGTGCTTATTAAGTATTCAACATATGAGAAAGAAAAGAAGTCTGACCAAAAAAAATATTCAGAACAGGACATACTTTTGAGTAAGTAATAATTTCAGACCTTGTGTTGAACATGTAACAAAAGAGTTAAAATGATGAGTAGAAGTGAAGCTCCTTGGGGGCAAGAATGGTTTCTGTTTGCCTTATATCCCCATAGCTTAGCACCTCCTTTGGCTTTTTGGAAGCACTTAATAACTGGTTGCTAAATTGAATTGGAAAGGAGTAAACAGTTGCTAAATATGTCTACAACAGCCCAATGCCTCGATCTCTTTCGTAATCCAGGTTCCTTACTAACATTACCCTTTTCATTGTTGTTATTTAAGATCAGATTTATGACTGACTACTTTGCAAATAATTTCGCTCTTTGGCCCATTTGTCAAAAGTGCATGTTGGCCATATTAGACTTTTCAAGTTAGATTTTACTCCTCTCTTTACTGATGCAATAATGGAAGAAACAAGGAAATAAACAAATCCAATAGCATTGATTGAGTACTTACTATGTCCTTAGAATCATGCTTCATGTTTGGTTAGGAAATTCAGGTTCCTAAAGAGCTTATAACTAAGTTGGGCAGCCAAGAATTGTCACCAAGTAATTATCACAGACCTGTTTTAATTAAGTTATTGCTATAAGCTATTACAGCAAAAGACTTTTTCATTTTTGAGAGGAAAGAGACTCTATCTCTAACCATCAGACCACACTCAATAATTCTGATGCCCTTAACTCCTGACACACCCAACTCAACTCCTCCAGATTGGCAGCTGCCTCAATTCCCTACTACTTGTAATCTCCCATGACCACTCCTCACTTTATTCCCTACTATCACCTCACCAACCATTAAGCTATTCCTTCCCTCTCCCCAATTCTGTAATGATAATGGGAATTTGAAGATCTTCCCTGCCCCTTAATAAGCCTAAGAGAATATGAAGACCTCCCCTGATTTGAAGATCTTCCCCTAATAGGCTGAATGTAATCACATGGAGCCTGTGGTGGGAGGAGTTTGTTGAAGGATGGAGCAGAGCCCAAGGGAAGCTGGGAGTCAGAGCAGTTAGACAGATGGAGGAGAGAGGACTGAAGGCAAGCAGTTAGGCTTGTTAGTAAATGTTTGTTTGTGGGAAGGCTAAAGGATGGTGTGTCTTCCTGCTATGCTATAGTGTATCAACTTCTTTGCTACTATGATGTATTTGACTTTCTGGTGTTGTTATTTAGTTTTCTGGTGTCTGAATAAATGTTTTGCTTCTGTCTTATCCATGGAGAGTCCGTTATATTTTGTAATTGAGACTTAACCCAACATATTTATAGTCACTATCAGCACTGTGAATATTCCTTTGGTGCTGCAAACACTGACACTTTCCCATTCTATAAACAGAATCAAATTAATTATCATTGTTCATCGAAAAGGCATATCTCTGTTCACCATTCTTTTAACTTTCAAAACCAAAATATTCCTCCTTGACCATCACTCCCCTGTATCTGTTCATTAAAGACAGTCTGGACTTTCTTTTAGTTTTACAATTTCCCAGTGCTTAGCATAGTGCCAGGCACATAGCAAAGGCTTAATAAATGGTTTTCATTCATTTATTTATTCAAAAAAGTTTTAAGCTACAGTTTTTTGGCTTTAAACAAAGATGTCAGAAATACTATAAAGAAGAAAAGCCAGGTAGGTAGATAAAAGGCTGGACTTGGAATTGCTTTTTTCAGAGTTAGGAAGGCTTGAATCTAAATCTTACCTCAGATACTTACTAGTTGTGTGACCCTGGCTGAGTTGCTTAAACTTTCTGAGCCTCAGTTTACTCATTTACAAAATAGCCTCAAGTTGTTCTGGGGATCAAATCATCATTAAGTAAAAAGAAAAAAAGCATTTATTAAATACTATGTGAGAGTCACTATGCTAAGCAACGAAGATACAAAGAAATGAAAGAAAAACAAAAGAAAACAATACTTATTTTCAAGGAGCTCACAGTTTAATGGAAGAAACAACATGCAAACAACTAGGTACAAACAGGATATATACACACATATACATACATGCATATATGTAAGTATGTATACATGCGTACATATATGTGTTTGAAAATTGGAGATGATATCAGAGGGAAGACACTAATATTAAGGGAGAATAAGAAAGGTTTCTTGTGAAGGGTGACATTTTAGCTGGGATTTGAAAGAAGTCAAGGAAGGAAGGAGATGGATTTGAGGAGAGAATTCCAGGTGTGTGAGACAGCCAGTAAAAATTTGAGGTTTTGGGAGTTGGAGAGCCTTGTGTTAGGAAAAGCAGAAAGGCCAGCGTCACTGGATTTCAGCATACATGGAGGGAAGCAAGATGTAAGGATAGAAAGACAGAAAAGGACCATGTTATGAAGGGCTTTATAAAACTGAATAGAGGATTTAATTTTTGATCCTGTAGGTAAAAAGGAACCATTGAAGTTTAATGGGTAGGAGATGGTCAGGATCAAATGAGATAACATTTCCAAAGTGCTTCACAAGTCTCAAAGTCCCACATAAATGGCAGATATTGTCACTTGCACTTTTTGTTGTTAATAGTCCCACTCTTAGCATACATCATTAATTGTATTCTATTAAAAACCCTAACATCACAAGGACACTTGAATGTTGTGGGCTTGGCCTCAATGCCCTTTTAACTTATTTGGATTACTTGCAAGACTATGAAAAAGGATTACTTTTTCAAAAGCATCTGTAAATTCTGGCTCTGCTTCATTGCTGAAAATCCAGGATATAACTTTCTCTGATGATAGGTTTTCATTTTTCTGGACATTTGGAAATTTCAATATCCCCTGGATATTTTCAAGTGCCAGTCTGGTTGCCTTGATTTTTTGTGCAGCTGAGTTGAGAGGAAAGAAACAAAACAAAATGAAATGCAAGAATTAATCAGATGAAAAAACATTTTAATAGGATTTAGAGGTTTGCCATCCATGAAAATATCTCCATCTAGAATATAGCTACACATACTGATGTCTGGAACATAGAAAGTGCTTAATGAGTACTTATTAGCATTGATTTATTGCTAGGGCTGATAAAATTCAAGAAATTCAATTTAGTACATATTTATCAAGTGCTTATTAGGTATTGTGCTAAATGCTGGGGACACAAATAAGAAAGAGACTCTTCCTGCCTTCAAAGAGCTTACTGTCTAATGGGGGAAAACAATAAACAACAGGAAGCTAAAAAGGGATTAGGGCAGATGCTACCAGGGAGTACCTCCCACAGGGCCATGCTGTCCTATGGTATGGAGCCAAAGCCAAATAGAACTGCTGATAGAAAATGGGGTTATCTGGAAGGTTATGAGCATTCTATAAAGGAAAGCTTTGGGAGGAGTTTAGTATTCTGCCCTTCAGCCCTCCAAGCAGAGTGTACAGACAGCTAAGGGTGAGATGAGTAGGTGATGACTACCAAAACCTGCCTCAGTCTTAGTGGTGGTGAGATTTCAGGCAAATAGCGTATCCTTGGGCAGGGTATATTGCTCACTGGAGTTGAAGCCATATTTGAAAAAGATGGCAATGCTAATTCACCTTACATTGAGACTGCTTTCTCACACAGAGTTTATTTTATATTGTCATAGAATGTGATAAAAGGGAAAGAGATGGAAATGTCAGTAAAGAATAAGAATTACACCCATTGTCATTATTTATGAACACATTACTTGCTATGTTTAAAACATTTTGTTTAAAAATAATATCCTCTAGGAGTTTACAGTCTCCTGGGGGGAATGATGAAGGACACCTTCCTTCCCCCATCCCCAATGCAGAAATATCTTTGTGCTTACTTTTTTTACTCCTCTATTTAAGATTTCATACAACATGGTCCCAACTTGTCTTCCAAGCCTTACTATAATGTTATTACTATATTGTTCTCAGCACACAATGTGGTTCAGTTAAACTGACCTACTTTCTATGTATGAACTTACTGGCCGCAAATATGACATTCCATCAGAGTGTCTGTAAACTCAGATAAGCATACTACAAAGCTGAAAGTAGTGCAAAATAAGAGGAGGAAGTATCTAAGAATGTTGTACACTTTCAGGCTTTTTATCTTTTTACCTTACTTCCCATTATTTCTTTAACATATTATTTAGCACACTACGTTCTTTGAGTAAGAGAAGACACAGTAAAAAAAAAAAGATTAACATTGTAAAAGTTACAATAAAGACCATTTTAATAGATAAGGCTGTGGTATAGTTGTGAATACAGTACAAATGAGTTCAAGTGTCACCCCTGAAATTTTTCAGTTTTGTGATCTCAGGCAAAGTGCTTAATTTCTCTGAACTTCAGTTTTCTCATGTGTCAAGTGGAAATAGTGTTATTTGTACAATTTATCCCTCCAGAGCTATTGTAAGGATGACATGAGATCACATATGTAGTATGCTATAAACTCATCAGGTATTACTGTTACTTTATTACACAGTATTAACTTCTGTGATTTTAAGGGATAAGGAATATAGGACTACCAGAAATAGAGGAAATGGAGTCCTTCAATGATGGGGAAAAACACAGGTTTAGTACAGAGAATTCATTGAAGAAATTGCATTGTGGAGACCTTACTTACTCACAGAATGGTGAGTATGTAGAAGATCCAGTTTCTGAGCAAAAATTTCCAGAAGCCATCTCTGTAAAAGACATATTTCACAAGAATATAGCTGAAAAGTAATTACATGGTACTGTTCCCTCCAGATGAAATTTTTAGCATCATAGTTTTTAAACCACACTCAAATCTAATTTTGAAATCCAATTCTGCTTGAATATAATATATCATATTTTATCCTAGCATTCTTTAGGTCAGAGTTCCAACTGATTTTTTTTCCTTTCTGGTTTTAAGCCAATCCATATCTAAATACCATGCAATGATTACTTTTTGCTCCTGGCTAGAATATTGTGTGCTGAGATTTGGAGTAGAGTGACAAGTTGATGGTATCGTTTCTACTAGTTTTATTTTTAGTCAAGGTAAAGAAGGGATAGACAGTGATCAATCATTCCCCACAACTTCTAGCATGTAGAGAAGCTTTGATTCTCACTATAAGATCCCCTTTGACTTGGTTTTGATTGTCACTGTTTAAAAATTTCAAATCCTATTGAAAATACTGTACTAGACCCAATAGGCCCTTTAGGACCTGAAAACAAGTGAATACAAAGTTATTCATCTTGGCTATCTCTGGCTATGTCAATCCTTCTCAAATGGATTTTTCAGGGCCAATTCTAGGTAAAATTATAAAGTAGGACATAGTCATCTTTAGAAGTCCTGACTTTCTATTTTCTGTTCCCTATCATGCTTTTTGGCATCCTTTTTCTTTTCCCATTCCACTATTGACCATCATGTCTAATGCTTTGATCCTTTGATCATTACTTTCCCTGTACATCAGATAAATCTCTAAAACAGATTTATTTGCTTTTTTTCCCCATACCTATAATTATATCAATGTGAGGTACTCCTAGCATGGAAATTCTCATCATCAATACAGATAAGAAGTTCATCTGTAATATTTACATTGTTTTGTGTACTTATAGGTTAAATGACTTCCCCGTGGTCAAAAAAGTAGTATGTGTTCAAAGCAGGACTTGAACCCAGATCTTCTTGATATGTGAGCCAAGGTCAGCCTGCCTGTTGTATGTTATTCCATGTGGATTCTTATTAGAAACTTAATGTAATTAATTTAATATGCTTAGCTAATTAGGAGTAAATATATTTTTGGAAAAGGAATATTCTTTAAAAGTGAAATTTCTGACACTATACCACTTGACAGTATCACTGAAGTCATAGCATGTAGGTGACTACCTACTCTACCTTTGCATAAGGAATACATAGTTTTGTCACATACTTACTTGAAAAATACTTATTAGAGGAAAAAAAATTTGGAGAATTATTTTATTACAGCACTATAGAAGTATATTATGTTCACATGTCCATTATGTCAGGGAAAAATCTAATCATAAAATACCCTTCTTTCTTCCTTCCTTTTTTCTCTGTCTTTCTTTCCTTTCTTTCTTTCTTTCTTTCTTTCTTTCTTTCTTTCTTTCTTTCTTTCTTTCTTTCTTTCTTTCTTTCTCTTTCTTCTTTTTTAATGTGATAGGATAATAGAGACTTAAAAATAGTATTTTTTTAAAACTTAAGCATTCATCTGAAAATTCTAATGAAAGGTTTTTCTTAGTCAATATAGTTTTCTAAGGTGGAAATATGCAAAATAGCCTGTGGAATTCATGAAGAGGGAATGTCAAAAGCAAACTACAATGCAATGGTTGCAGTCTTTCAAAATGCAGTTTCATGATTTTATTTCTCAACTCTTTCTAAATAGTGAATAGGAAAAGTAAGTTTTTGAAATGACCCAACTCTGTTTTGTAATATGTTACAAAATACATCATTTTTAAAAGTATTTTGCCTGGCAGCTTGATAAGTATAGAGCCAGAAGACCTGCATTTGAGTCCTGGATTTTTATTTTTATCTTATTTGTGTGTCTTTGGCAAGTCATATCACCTTCTGAGTTGCAGTTTCCTCTCTACAAAGAGACTTTTATACTTGCTGTTTCTAGGGTTATTTTGAGGACCAAATTGGATAATATATGCAAATAAGGAAATATATAAATTTCAATTAATAGTAAGAGTACTGATAATATTCATCTCTCTAAGACAGTTTTCTGTTCTGTAACATTCATATTTGTACTATCACCTTCATAATGTAGTATGAGGAAAGGTCCCTATATATTATATATATATATAGACACACACACAGTATATATCTATATATGTTGCATAATAGTATAGTGTATATAGTAATATATAATATAAAAGTATATATATATATATATAAGCCATAATGAGGACATAAACTATTATCTCCCTCATCACCACCATCATCTTTCTCATAAATATCCCAGTGTGTCTGTCTTGTTTTCATGTGATTCAGGTGTTAAAGACAATTTTTGAATCATCTCATCTTTCTACTGTACAATTTATCCTCAGCTCACTGTCAGATTCTGCACTGACCAAATCCAACAGTGCTGGTTGCCATGGAATGAAGTAACAACTTAGGGTAAACCAATGAACATAAAATATGGATTCCCAAGATTTTGTTAGCTAGAAAAGTTCTCTTAACTAAGAAACTTCTTCTACTCTAGAAAAGCTATCCATCACACAAATGCACACATGATCACACATACCCCATTACATACACTCATTCATCAGATGGAGGGAAGTAAGGAAAATATTCACTAGAGAGAACAGTTAGTTCATTAGTAATGATGTCAGTGTTCAAAAAACCAACTTAATAAAAAAAATACACGTTTTCAAATTCTCCTTAATGGTTCTGATGAGGTGTTTCAAGTTCATTTGGCTACTTCTTTCCAGTTAGGCATCTTGACAAATGGTAGTTAATGGCTGAGGCCATTTTCTTCTGCACCTGGTCCTTCTCCAAATCTCACATTCAATACATAGATGAGATCACACAGCAAAGTCAAATCCTGAATTTGAGGACTGCCAGTAGCTTGGGAGGCTAAACAGACATATTCCTACAGCTTCTTACAGTTAATAGAATTCAGTCAACCCTCTTACAATCTTTTTTTTTCCATTTTTCAAATATTTTATTAACTTCTGATTTACATCATTCATTTCTGCCAGATTTTGAGTTACAAATTTTCCCCCATTTTTCCCCTACCCACCACCCCAAAATAGCAGTCCCACAGGATATCCCTTCCTCCAATCTGCTGTCTCCCATATTTTCTCCCATACCCCTTTTGACTTTTCCAGTAGGGTAGGGTGGATCTCTATGCCCCAGTGCCTGTATATCTTATTTCCCAATTACATGTAAAATAGTATTAAAAATAGTATATTATTAATTAGTATATATATTATTAGTATATATATTAATTAGTATATATATGTGTGTGTGTATATATATATATATATGTATATACACACACACACACACACACACATATATATATATATATATATATATATATACACATTTAAACATTTGATTTTAAAACTTTAAATTCCAGATTCATTCCCTTCCTCTCTTGTCACCCACCCTTACTGGGAAGATAAGCAGTTCAGTGTAGGTTGTACATGTGTAGCTAATGCAAAACAATAACATAGTAGATACATTGTAAAAGACTGACTATATTTCCCTCCCTCCTATCCCACCTCCCACTTTTTCTATTCTCTATTTTGATCCCGTCCCTTTTCAAAAGTGGGAGCTTCCATCTTCCCTTCCCCCCAGCCTTCCCTCCCTTCCATCATCCCGCCTCTCATCCCATTCCCCCCTACTCTCCTGGAGTGTGAGATACCCTATTTAGTGTGTATTTCATTCCCTCCACAAGCCAAATTCAATGAGAATAAGGTTGACCCATTCCGTTTTGCCTTCCTATTCTTCCCCTCCATTGTAACCATTTTCCCTTGCCTCTTCTATATGAGATAGTTTACCCCATTCTGTTTCTCCCCATCTCCTTTCATTATATTCCTCTCTCACCTCTTAATTTCACCTTTTAAGTATCATGCCTTCCTATTAAATTGGTCCTGCACCATCAATCTATGTATACCTGTAAATATATATACACACATTCACATATGTATTCATATGCCCATATACCCTCATATATATATTTATATATATATATTTCTATTCCCTTCAACAATTTTCATACTGAGAAAAGTTTAATCAGTTACAATTATTTTTTTTTCCATGTAGGAATGTTAATAGTTCAAGTCTGATAAGTTCCTTATGATTTCTTTTCCCTGTTTACCTTCTCATGCTTCTCTTGCTTCTTGTATCTTAATGTCAAATTTTCTATTCAACTCTGTTTTTATTTTCATCAAGAATGCTTGAAAGTTCTCTGTTCCACTGAATGACCATATTTTCCCCTGAAATATGATGCTCAGTTTTGCTGGAGAGGTCATTCTTGGTTTTAATCCCAGCTCCTTTGCCCTCCAGAATATCATATTCCAAGCCCTTTGATCCCTCAGTGTAGAAGCTGCCAGATCCTGGGTTATCCTGATTGTGTTTCTACAATATTCAAATTGTTTCTTCCTGGCTGATTATAATAGTCTCTCCTTAATCTGGGAATTCCGGAACCTGGCTATAATATTCCTAGGAATTTTCTTTTCGGGATCTTTTTCAGGAGGTGATTGGTGGATTCTTTCAACTTCTATTTTGCCCTCTGGATCTAAAACATCAGGGCAGTTTTCTTTGAGAACTTCCTGGAGGATGATTTCTAGGTTCTTACTCTGATCATGGCTTTCAGGTAGTCTAATAATTTTTAAATTAACTCTATTGGATCTATTTTCCAGGTCAGTGGTTTTTCCCATGAGATATTTCACATTGCCTTCTATTCTTTCATTTGTTTGGATCTATTTAACAGCATCTTGATTTCTCATAAAGTCATTAGCTTCCATTTGCTCCAATCTAATTCTGAAACAATGATTCTCCTCAGTGAGCTTTTGAGATATTTTTCCATCTGGCAAATTTGGCTTTTTAAGGCATTCTTCTCCTCATTGCCTTTTTGAGCCTCTTTTGCTATTTTAGTTAGTCTATTTTTTAAGCTGTGATTTTCCTCAGTCAGGCTGTTGACTCTCATTTCATAATTTTCTTGCATCGTTCTCATTTCTCTTCCCAATTTTTCCTCCACTCCTCTTATCTGCTTCTTAAGGTCCTCTATGGCTTGTAACCAGCTTGTATTTTCCTTTGAAGCTTTTGGTGCAGGAGTTCTGACTTCACTGTCTTCCTCCTGTTCCATGCTTTGCTCCTTTTTGTCCCCGAAATAGGAGTCTAATGTTGAAATCTTCTGTTTGCTTTGTTTTCTTTGCCTGGCCATGTTACCCCTCAGTCACTTGACCCCTGGGCTTTTTGCCACAGTAGTACTCTGCCACCTGACAGCAGAGCTTTTGTCCCAAATGCTGGGGTTTTCTCAGCTGCCGGAGGTATTAGATAGGTGCCCTCTCTGAGGCCTTCACACACTTTGGCAAGCTGGACATACACCCCAGGAACTTCACCCTAGACTGCAATCCAGATCCAAGCAGGTTAAAGCAAGAGCGATTACACCTCAGACTGGTCGCTTGGTCCCCCTACACTATGCAGGCCAGGAGCTGAAGCTGTTTCATGGTGCTGGCTGGCTGTGCCAGGAGTCTCAGCAGCTTATCACCCCAGGGGGCAAAAGCCATGTACTCCCACTTACTGGGTCCCAAAGTCCAGACTGCACTGACCATCACTTTGTCCTTTGCATCTATGTGTTGAAAAATCTGGAAATGGCCACAGCGGCTGCTGATCTGGAGTCCCTCAGGCTAGAGGCTCATCAGGCCCACCCTGGGGCTAAAGCCTTGCCGTGGGCCTGGGCTTGGCTCCCAGAGCACTGCGCTGGATTCCTGCAGGCCTGCAGGGCTGTCCTCAGTGGGAGGTTAGCTCCTCTGTGTCATTTTGTGGGTTCTGCAGCTCCAAAGTTTGTTCAGAGTCCCCTTTTTACATTGATTAGGAAAGGTGGGAGCCAGCGCTGTTCGGAGGTCCTCCTTCTAACCCTCTTAGAATCTTGTCTTTTTCAGCTGTCTTCTGTCACAGTCTGGCTGCTGTCTTGTGGCCTTTATCTGTTCACTTATTAAGGTTACTTGCACAGATCTTTCACAACCACACCCATGTACATACCCCATCCCTCTCAACCCCCCACACCAACAAAACAAACCAACAAACCTGACAACTGTATCACACAAGCTCATGCAGATCTTGCATTCCTGAGCACTTCAACCTAATACAGAGTTTAACTTGCCCTTACATATACTTTTAAGTCAGCTATTGAAAAAAAAAAATCTTAGCTGACATAAACATTTTTCCATAGAATCATGGAATTTAGAACTAAGAAGCAGCATAGAGGTCATTTAATTAAACTGCTTTATTTTACAAATTAGGTGATTGAGGCCTGGATGTCTTAAGTGACTTGCCACTGGTCAGAGAAGCAATGCATATCAAAGCAATGATTTGAACTCATCTACTTGGAGTCAAAATCCAGCGTGCACTGTGTCCCTCTACTGATGTTATTCTCCATTGTCTCATTGTGGCATAAAAGTGATCTTGGGTTCTTCAAGATTATGTAAATAGGATCTGAGTTCTGGTAGGTCCTTCCAAGTTGTAAAAACTGGAGCTATAGGCCTAGCTAGATACCTACCAGACACAATTATTCTAGAGATACCAATAAAAGTGCTTTAGATAGCCCATATCCTCAAGGAACTTATGTTCTAATGGGAAAAGACAGCATATAAAAGAGAAAGGGGAGGAAAAATACACCACGGTATAGCATGGCTAGAGATGTCTAGGGATTGCTATAGAGGCCTGGAACCAATCAAGATAGATCCAAATCTTTGCAGGTTTCTCTGAAACCATTATTCTACTTGTCTATGTATATCTGCTACAAAGTTTTTCTTTTTCTTTTTTTTTTAAATAGAAGTGTGAGTGGGAGAGAAAAGAAATGCTTGTTAATTTAAACCAGACCTCAAAACACAGGGGTCATCAAAGATTTTGGGTGGCTGGCGAAAAATGTAGAGGATGGGTCATCCTTAGGCTGCAAGGCTGTTCTCAGACAGAGCTAATAGGGCTCACTGATCCTTTAAGAAGTGAAGAGGCCTAATACCCTTGGGTGGGCCTGCACAATATACCACCTGCAGGCAATATATTGTACAGGCCTGATTTAAACAAACAAAAATACAAGGCCAAATGTGGCCTATGAGAGCACAAGGAGGTTCCAGGGTCTTTATCCAAGGACTGTCCTAGTAAAGTCTAGAGAAGTCCATCAGGTGATGAAATTTAGGGGCCACAAAACATCCCACTCATGAATCACTGCTTATTGTATTAACCCCTGACATATCAAAATTACTTTTTATTTCCCCATAGTATGTGCTTAATAAAAACCCACTGACTGATCTGATCATAAGACTCCTATTGAGAAACAGTATGACTTCAGAGTCAGGACAACCTGTGTTCTAAACCCACCTCTCACATATTACTGGCTCTATGTACCAGCACCTGGAATTTTTTTCTCTCCCACACAGTGCTATCTAAGCTGCAGAACAGTATCAGTAGAGAGCTTTCCACACCAGTGACATCACGGGTCCAGTCTAAAAATTTGTCATGACTGTCAATTATGAGTCAAACCAGCTAATAACTGTTCTCCACAACAATGTCCAAGAAAACAAAGTTATTGTCAGTTTGAGATAAAGTAAAGAATGTGTAGACAAAATGAAACAAAACTGCATTGTGTTTTTATTGTTATAAAGGTTCCTTTTCTTTTTACTTCTCAATGGAGAAGAGGCAAGGAAGAGAAAATAAATTCTTGTTCACTTAAAACATTTTTTAAATCATATGCAGACAAATAAGAGGTATAAAATCCCTCTGAAGACAGGACAAGCTTTTGTTTTATTTGGCAATGAAGCAAAGTCAGACTTTTGATCTAAATATGTTTGCCAAATAAATCTTTGTCTGAATTCTGTCCTAAAGCACCATGATATAGGCAGGTTCTATCATATGAAAAATGAAAACTTAGTTACATGTTACATGAAATCAATCAGTTTCATCGTAGAATTGACATTTACTATTGAATTACCTTTTCCTTTTCCCATTTCTCTTTCTCTTGATTAACTTGCAGGAGAAGCTTGTTCTTTTCTTGCATTAGTTCATCTGTTTTCTCCACCAAAATCTACACATTTGGGGAGAAGATAAAGGGGTAAGAGCATGGTAAACTAATCTTTTGTTATTCTAATGTTAGGTGAATAAACTTTTTCTTTAGCTTATTCCCCACTTTCTCCCCAAGGTTGTACAATATATAAATTAATGTCTCTAAAAGAGTAAAAAGCAAAATGTCATGCAAATAAAGGCAATTAGGTGGGGTAGAAGATGGAATGTTGGACTTGAGTTTGAATACTGATTCAGACATTTACTAGCTTTACAATTCTGGGCAAGATTCTTTTCTTCTCCCCTTCCAACTCCTTCTCTCCCTTTCTCTCTCAATGAGTTTAAATTCCACATCTGCATATCTAGTCTTAACCTCTTTTCTGATGTTCTGACACATATAGACAAGGAATATCTCCCCTTGAATGTTCCCCAAGCACGTCAAAATCAACATTAGTCACAGTGGAAAGGGTACTGGAATTAGGTTCACAAGAACTGAGTATGAATGTCACTTTGGCTATTTATTAATTATGCTTCTTTGGGAAAATTAACTCTCTCTTGGCCTCAGTTTCCTTGCCAGTAATATGAGGTGATTGTACCAAACAACCATTATGATAAGGTTCCATCTAGCCTTAGATTTATGATCAAGGCTTTTATATTGATCTTTAAAAATGATTTGCTTTCTGACATAAACCATAATGAACAATTTTGGAACAAATATCCAAACAAGGGCAAAAATCATTAAAGATATCCTCACATAAACTTTAAAAACAAATTTAGCTGAGCATATTGTCAGAAGGAAACTTTTTTGGGGGGTACTTCAGACTTTGGGATGCAAGACCCCACATGGAGCAGAACTCCAGAATACCCCTAAATAGGGAGGAGGCAGAAACCGTGGGACATCACCTTTTCTTGAGAGGTCATTACAGAAGGAACTAGTTGGCACCATGTCTGGGAAGTTTGCCTAGGGTGTGGCATTGGTGGTGGATAGGAGAAAGCGTGTCACCAGTAGCCTCTTAGTTAAATAATAATCCTTTCAAACTAAGTTCTAAACTCAGTTGTTTCTACCTGCTGAGGTGATAACAAGTGTTTCAAGTTTCCTCAATTTTTGATGCCATACTATAAAACTGTCCCCACCCTAGTTATTATTCTGCTTTCGATGTCACTAATTCTGGAAATAAAGAGAGGGAAGGCACTAGAATTAAGGGGCACTAGGAAAAGCTTCCTACAGAAGGTAAGATTGTATCTGTGACTTGAAACCAGGAGGTGGTTATGAGAATGGAGAATGCAGAACCTTCTCCTTTATGAGAATGGAGAACCTTCCAAACATGGGAGACAGACAGTGAAAATTTCTAGAGTATCTTGTTGAGTAACAGCAATGAGGCCAGTGTCACTGGATTGCAGGTTATGACACAGGGTGTAAAGTGTAAGAAAACTGGAAAGATGGAGAGTGGAGGCAACAGAAGATTTTATATTTGATCCTGGAGATGATAAGAAACCAGAGGAATTTATTAAGTATGGAAATTACATAGTCAGACCTGTAGTTTAGGAAGATCACTTGGGCAGCAGAATGGAGGATGGACAAAAATAGGGAGAACTTTGTGTCAGGTGGACCCACCAACAGACTATTGCCAGAGTCCAGGAGACAGGTGATGAGGGCCTGCAGTAAGATGGTATTGGGCAGAGGAGAGAAGGGGACATATCTGAGAGTTGTTATGAAGTTTAATTGGCAATGGATTGGATTTGGAAGGGGAGAGAGAGTGAGGCTGGTGACGCAGAGATGAGCCTACAAAACACGGCAGAGAGGATAGAGAATCAGCCTTGTAATGAGGGATATCTGGGTTGAAGTTTGGCCTCTGACATTTACTAGTTCTCACTTAACTTCTCAATGCTCTGGGCAACACTTTTAGAGAAAATCCAGGCTTGCAGTAGTAGAGATATTATCTTCACCTGGGAGTTCTCTGTACCAAAGAAATCACAGGTTCATTGCCTATGCTTATATATGTTTACACAATTTGATGCCATTTGAAAAAAAAAAAAAAGACGGTTTCCTTTGTGCTCCTGGGGGCAGTTTACATGTTTATTTTACCTTCATTGTATCTTGCCAGGATCTGTTTTTCTTGTTGACTTGCTCCTGATATGCTTCAAATCTCCCTTTTAGTGTCTTTATCTTGCTGCTGTAGTCATTCTTTAGAGTAGAGAAAATGTTTTAGAGCCCTCCCCTCTGCAATATCTTGGAGTTGTTTGTTATCAGTTTTTACAAGCTAGGGACATGCTATCACTTCCTATGATCCTACAGGGCCCTTTATAAATGCCCCAGCATCTTAACCTGACAGGTAACAACACTCAGAGTTAAAAATGACTTCTAACCTTACTCTTTCCTACATTGATGTTAGCCCATTTCCTTTTTATTGTTCTATTGCAAGTGACAATGAAGAAAAGTTATTAACTCTGTACCTCCTAACACTCCATGTACTTGTAGATGGATAGTAAGGCACCCTTCAGCCAAACTGTAATCACCACCTGCCTTAAAATAAATAGTAACAGGAGAGGGTTCTGCAGGCATCTCTTGTTTTAATCAATGTGCACACATATCAGACTTGGAAAGGTTACCTTTTGGCTTCAAAAATCTAATCTGAGTAGCTTAAACACAGAGCTTTAACAGAAGTTAACATTAAACATAAAACCCCAACGGCGCTCGGTACACATGTATTTTGGTCCTGATGATCTTTCTTGCTCTTTCAAAACTCAAGAGATTTTTCCTTAAATCACATTTTATTTAGTAATTCTCTTTAACTCCTTGTGAGTAAGCAGTGTGATGAATGTGGTGACCAAGAGAGCCCATGTTCTTTGTCCAAGATCTTTGTAGGTCAATGTTCTATTCATTTTAGTACCCCAGGTATCATGGACCCTCACCTTGATGTATGCTTCCCAATCTTCTTCCCTTATCTTTTCTTCACTCTTAATAAAATAAAATAATAGCACAGAATAACAGAATTTGGAAGTTGGAAGGGATCTCAGAGACCATCTGGTTAAACTAATATCTCAATATAAAATATCCAAATGGTCGTCATGTTTCTGTTGAAGACCTCCAAGTAGAGGGGAGCCCACTCCTTTTCTAGGCAGTCCGTTCCACGTTTTGACAGCTCTAATTGAGGAATTTGGAGTTTCATTCAGTAAGCAATCACAGAATCAGTGACAGAATTTCAGAGTTGGAAGGGACTTTGGTAGTCATCTAGTCTAATTCATGTATGGAAATAGAAAAAAAAAAACATCTCCACTCTAATATTGCTGAAAATTGCTCCTCCAGCCTTTGTTAGGAGATCTCCAAGGAGGAAGAAGTCACCACTTCTCCTGGAAACCCAACTCATTTTTCAAAATCTTTCATTGTTCAGAATTTTTTTTTTATTTCAAGACAAAATTACTTCTTTCTAACATATCTATTCTACCTAATTCTGCCCTTTAGGGTCAAATAGGACACATCTAATTCCTCCTTCAAATGATAACTTTTCAAACACTTGAAGATAATTATCATGTAACCCCTGAGTCTTCTCATCTTGTAATTATACTTTAATATATAACAGAATGATTAGGTTTAAAAACAATTCTGTATTAAAGAAGGAAGTACAGAAAGAAAGTACCAAAGAATGATGAGATAATTTTAGAGTCACAAAATTTCAGTATTGGAAAGCATTCCAGTAGCTTCTCAGTCTTCTGATTTCTTCTGAAGGAAAGTAATGAAAAATAATTTCTTCTATTACACACAGGACAAATGGTCAGTCAATTTTGGCTTGAAAACTTCTTTTTGATGGAGGGTTGAGGGTAGGGGATTTGCTGCTTCCCCAGGCAGTCTAAGCCACTTCTAGATAACTTCAAATGTTAGGAAATTTTTCCTTATAGTAAGCTTACATCAGCCTCTTTGGAACTTCCTACTGATTGCTCCCATATTTGTCTTCTGGGACCAAATAGAAAAGATAAATCCCTTTACCAAGTTATAGTCCTTTAAATACCTGAAGACAGTGATGATGTATCCTTAATTTGCAGATGGGGAACCTAAGATACATTAAGGGGAAATAACTTCTCAAAATGACCCAACTAATAAATAGCAGAGACAGGAAATGAATCAAGGCCTTTTTCTAAATTAAGTGGTTTATATGTTTTTATCTGGCATAATTTGAGCTTATAGTTTTGTTATTTACTGTTTGGGTGTTCTTGGATAAGTCACTAAACCAATATGACATTCGTTTTTCTCACTTTTTAAATGAAAGTGTTGGGCTCTAAAACTCCTTTGGTCCCTTCCAGATCTAAAATTTATGAACTCATTTAATCCTATGTCAATATAGATATGTCTGTTTTTTGGGGGGTGGGTGGAGATTTCCCACGACAGTGAAAAAGCAGTATTTTCATTAGCTAAATGCCACCCCATCTTAGGAATTTATAGAATAGTTTCAACTTTTAAGAACTTAGTATAGTGTCTGGCATATAGTAAATGTTTAATAAAATACTATTAGGTCTGGAGTCAGAAGATCTGAATTCATACATGGCCTCATATCCTTTCTAGCTGTGTGACCCTGGGTAAGTCATTTACCCTCCTGTTTATCTCAGTTTCTTCAATTGTAAAATGGGGATAATAACAGAACCTACTCCAGGGGGTTGCTGTGAGAATCAAATGAGACTTTGTTAATTGTCACATAGTGAGCACTATATAAATGTTTATTCCCTCCCTCCTTTCCTTCTTAATTTGTCATACACAGGAGCTTTCATCTGTCACTATAACGTGTCTGGGATTAAATAAAAATACACAATAAATAAATGAATCATATGCCTATTTTCTTAACTTTTACTTAAAAGAAATTTCAATCTTACTGGAAGGCTACTTTAATTGAGGACAGTAAAGTATGTTCATTCAAAATATACTCAGACAAGTGCAGATATTTCTTTCAGTAGCCTGAGAAGCAATTTGTCTTATACTTGTCCTCAGCTTGACAGTTAAGAGGAATAGTGTAGAGAGTATTGATCTGGAGTCGGGAAGACCTGTATTCGAATCTAGCCTCATATAAATTGCCAGTCATCTGGCCCTGGGGAAGTCATTTAACCTCGGTGTACCTCAGTTTTCTCACTGATAAAATGGGGATAATAATAGCTCCAGTGTTATGAGGATAAAATGGGATAATATTTGTAAGGCTCATTGTAAACCTTCAAATGGGATATAAATCTTTTCTGTTATTATTATTATTTTATTTTTTGCTATTATTATTAGTATTCATCACAAACTTCAACTAGTACTAAACTTTCTTTGCTGATGCTACTCTTATATAGCACCTTGTCACTCTGTTGTATTTGTCCTCAGGTAGTTGCTTTCATCTGTATCCTTTGTACTCCACCACATAATGCAGGTGCTTCCCCAAGGTAATCATTTTACTTTTGGATGACTAAGTTAGGAAGGAGTTCCTTAGGTCTTCTTCCTCTCTGGGTGTCTTCAAGTAGAAGCGAGATCATTCTCCAAGGATGCGGCAAAAATGGTTTTGATTTACAGATGGGCTGCCTTAAATGGATTCTGAGGTCCTTCCTAACTTCCTAATAAATATAGCTTTTCAAAGAAGAAATGGACTTGCCTTGGGAGGTCATGGGTTCCCCAACACTGCAGGTCTTAAGGTAAAGACTAGATGTCAACTTATTAGGGATTTTGTAAAAAAGAGGTCTTATTCAGATATTAGTTGGAGTTTGTGGGAGGCTTCTGAGGCCTAAGATTCAAAGATTATGTAATCTAGAATAGTAATTTGAGGACTCATTACATTGTGAAGTCTACAATAAGTTACATTTAAGGTAAATTATTTGTTACCTAATAAATAAAGCTTTAAAGTTAAATAGGAAAGCTAATTCTTACTATAATATAACAATTGTTTTCATCAGTTACCTTCTCCTCTCTTCTTCTTAACTCCATTTTTTGGGCAATTTGTGTGTATTTGAGGTGCATTTGGTGCATGTCTTTTGTCATCTGCAAAGATTCAGGAGACACAATATAGCCATATGTAGCTGAAAAGAAATGACTTACAGGAATGTGAATTATGGCCATCAAAATTTCTTTCTGTAATCTGCTCATTCAATTCAACCAATTATGCACATAGTTCATTTTCACCATGCTCCTGGTGAAGATGAATTCTCCTCTTCCTTCTCAGTTCCTAGAGTTGGTTTTTGGGAATAAAGTCTTACACAATTTATCTAACCTTTGAAGGCAAAGGGTATTGTGATCATCAAAAGGGTCTGTTCTTTCCTGGATATTGAGAAACTTAGAAAAACTGGTTACACTGTTTGGTTCTGCAATGTTATATAAACTATTTAATTCTGGAGGCTTGAAGTGGTCAGTGACAGGAATATAAGGAAATGCAGAGGGATTGCAAAGCTAAATCATCAATAAACTGGTTATATAAAAAGGAAAATACCCACAAAATATGACTCTTCCTTCCCTGTTGATGTTGATTCCAGCTTAAATATAATCTACCACAAATACATTCAAGGTATCCTAGGAATGTTTATATTTTGTGGGAAAACTATTTACTATGTCAATATTGTGACCAATATTAATCTTATTATTCATTCTCTATAATCAACACACAGTGATGTAACTCCAAATTCAATTATCTAACTATAATAGGGACTACTGGGTTATTCCATTGAAGATCATGATACATGAGACATTTTGTAATAAGAAAATTCTACATCAATTATTCTATACTGATATCTTATTGTGGAATATTTGTATAAATATATATTTAAAATATATTTACTGAAGTAATAAAAAGCCTCCCATGCATATCAATATCTATACTGGAAATGATAAAACCTGGACTGTGATTACTAACAGCAGAATCATAGAATCATTTAAATACCATCAAAAATAAATGTTATTTGATTTTATACCACACCAAACAATGAATCACCAGCCAGGTCTTAAATAATTCTCATCTCACTTCATTATTTACCTTGCTTTATAAATTGAAATTTTTTAAAATAAAAAAAATCTGCCTTGGCTCCCTTTCCCCTTCTCCCACTAAAAAAGAAAGAAAAACAAAACATGTGATATAAAACATGTGCAGTCAAGCAAAACAAATCCTTGTGTTGGCTATTTCCCACATGTACGTACATACACACATATAACTAAAAAGTAGGTAAATATGTGTATATATATATGAGTATGTACATGTGTATATACATATATACATACATGCATATATATTACTTTATATACTAAGTCTTTCATCTTTCTGTAAGTAGGTGGGTAGCATGCCTGATCCTCTGGAATTGTGTTTTTTTCATTATGCTGATCAGATTTCCTAAGTCTTTACAATATTGTTTTTATTGTCTAAATTGTTTTCCTAGCTCTGCTCATTTAATGCTGCATCAGGTCATACAAATCTTCCAGTTTTCTCTGAAACCATTCCTTTCTCACCATTTCTTACAGCACTATAGTATTCAACCACATTTATATGTCATTTTTACTCAGCAATACCCCAATTAAAGGACACTACCCCAGTTTCCAATTCTGTTCCACTTCAAAAAGGACTCTGAATATTTTTGCGCATCTTTATTTTGGGTTTATTTTGCTTAGGGCTAATACCTTCCTTTATCTGCCTGTACCCTAATTTCCCCTTCTACTTTTCCCCTCCCCCTCCTACTTCCTTACTGAGTGAAATGTATTTCTGTACTCTATTCTGTGTGTGTTTGCGTATTCTTTTCTTTTCTGACTAGTTCAGATGAGAATGAAGTTCAAGTGTCAGCAGCCCTACCCTGCATCATTCCCCTCCTTTGTATAGAGTTCTACAATAATGTGACATAATTTTTCCTAACCTTTTCTCTTCTCTTTCCTACTGCATTTTTATTCCCCTCTTTTCCCATTCTTCTTTTAATATCACCAAAACATAACAGAACCACTACCAGGTTTACTGACTAATTACACTCCTTCCATGACCTCTAATGATGATATGGTTCAAAGGGGACAAATATAATTTCTTTTCATATTGGTTTGCAAGCAATTTATCTTTCTTTAGTCATTTGGGATTGTTTTGACCTTTTATGAGTGTTATATGACTTGTCTTGACAGGGCCCATCCTGATATATTTGCCTGGTAGTGCATTCAAAAGAAAAACACACTGATTCTGTACATGTGACATCCTGTTCCAGCTTTGTTTCTGATTTCTTGTATGACTGGACAAGTCACAGCATTTCTTAGTGCTTTAGCTTCCTCCTCTGGGAAAGAAGAGGTTTGAATGAGATGACCTTAAAATTTCCTTCCACCTTCAAAATCATATGATTCTATATATGGCTGGAAATTTCCTTCAACTATAATATTTGAAAAAGCTAAATGAAAACATCTTGGCTGAATTTGTTTCTACCACTCTATGTTCACCAAAAGTTGATCAAGAAATATGAGTGTCATGCCCTCTGAGTTTAAAGAAATTACCATGTCCAATTTCAGAAAACAGTTTAAATCAACATCAAATTTCCTTTAGTTACCTGAAAAATGGGTCACTGAACAATACCTCCTAGAAAGCCAGGACTATTATCTTTATTGTGTATCCTATTCTCCTGAGCCTAGTAAGTACTTCACATACACAAAATCGTCAACAAATATTTATTAACTAAATTAGAATTTTACAATTGGCTAATCCAAATACCTGTGGTTTAATTGCAACTGTGTATGTTTTGCATAGTCCTTTATCAACAACTGATATATTGTGGCATTATTGAAAATATTTATGTAAGGTAAACTTATGAAAGAAGAGGTTTCCTGTAGCGTTCTCTACTCTGGGTAGAAGCAAAGAATCCTTAAATTTTACTAAAATTGTTCTGACTTTTAAATAAAGTTCCAACTCTTTCGGCAGGTATTCAAGTGGAACCATCACAAGAAACCATGCTACTTTTGAAGCCTTATCTCCTTTTGTTTTCTTTTCTTTTTTTTTTTAAAGCAACTGGGGTTAAGTAAGTTGCTCAAGGTTACACGGCCAGTTATTATTTCTGGGTGTGGTGCTGAGTATCTGAGCCCGGATTTGATCCAGGTCATCCCGACACTGGAGCCGGTGCTCTTACTCGATGAGCCACCTGGCCGCCCCAGCCTTATCTCCTTTTGTTCCTCTCCATATTCTCCAGGCCATTCATACTGTTCTACTGTCTACCCCTAGAACACCCATAACACTCACTTGCCTTTGCTCACAATACCAACATTCATGTTTGTTGAATTCCTACTCCTCCTTTAAAATTCAACTCAAAATGCTACCTTCTTCATTAAAACTTTCCTTAATCCTCTTGGTCCTTAATGTAATATATTGTGATATATATTTTGTCTTTCTTGAAAGAATATAAACTATTTGAGGGCATATTTCGCTTTTCCTGTAGTATCCTGAGTAGCTAGCATGATACTGAGTCTCACCATATAGTAAGCACTTAATAAATGCATGTAGGTTGAGTAATTGACCTTATCCATCAATATCAATTTTGTAATTTTCTGATTTATGTGATATTGTGTATTATATTTATTTGTTTTTCTATTTTATCCCTGTACCAAATTATAAACTCCACGAAGTCAGGGCCAGTGTTCTGTCTAAATTTTTAAATTCTAAAGACCAGAGCAGAATGCTTTATGTTCAGTAGACAATTAATATGAATGAATGAATGAAGTTAAGAAAGTGTGGATAAATGCAAAATCTTTCTCCATGACTCTCAGGCATACCATAGCAGCAAGTGCAACATGGGAAGGACCTTCCTTTAGCTGAGGTTGAAACTAAACCAAGAGTCTGTCCCATTTCCTTCAGGACAGCCTCAAATCAAGCTTAAAGACATGAGGGCAGGGCTAAAGGAAACCCCAGAGATCTTTTAAGCCTCAAATATTTTCCCTGAAAAGTGACTTAGGAATAGGAGAAATATAATAGCATTGTGTTTCTACAAACATTGTGAGTATTGCTATATAAGCAATCTAGTTTATATATGAAAATTCACAGAGAGGTACAAGACACATCATAGTTTGCCTGCAAATATGAACAAGTTCTATGACAACCTGTTACAAATAACACTCTAACACCACCTTCCTCTCAGTATCCATGGAACTTAGCTTAGAATGTACATAAACATTTACTATTAGGTTGCTCTGCTTGCATACTATGCCTACAAATGCCTCAGTTCAAAATATCTACATCCAATTTTATGCATGTAATGTTGAGAATCACCTTTATTTATATCTGCTTCCCTAGAAATTATTATTGTCCAAAGTAATTTATTAACTCCCCATTCCCCTCTTTTTTGTCTTTACCTTGGTGATATAAGCTTTAGCCAATGCATATGGAATATATGGTTGCTTGGCTGGGAAAATGTTAAGCTCAACTGGCCTCTGATTTCCTTTATCAGTGATTCCAAAATTGTTCTGAATTTCTGTAGAAGATATAAAATTATAAATGAATTAATATATGATAATATTTATTAGATTTGTACTGTTTTCAAAGCAGTGTTATGTTTCATAGTGAATATACTATTATGCAACATTTCCTATTGTTTCTGAGAACCATGTATAATAGAAATTTACATTGAAAAAATATATATAAATTTTTAAAATGACAAAAAATAAGAATTCATGTTCAAAGATGTAGGTTTCCTTCTTATTCAAATCATCTCTCAGATGGTATTAAAATATATATTACTCAAATTTTGATAAATAGCATTGCTGCTAATGAATAAAAGTTGAATCATAAATCTAAATTCATTAATATGTTCATGATTAGATTTTGGAGAGTTGGAATTTAAATTATTCTATTTAGATTTCACTCTGGGGAAAATTGAATAGAAGACCTCAAAATAACTCATTTTTTTCCCGTGATAACTAGATCAGAATAGAATCCTTTTATCTAGAATTTCAAAATCATCATATTTTTAAAGTTTATAGATTAGGCATTGTTACCCCCTCATTTTTCCAGTGATAAAATTATTTGTGACTTATTTAAGGTCATATGCATTTCTAGAACTATCTATATAATATCTATCTATCTATCTATCTATCTATCTATCTATCTATCTATCTATCTATCTACATGACATATAATTTGGAATTTGGCAACTATAAGTGACTATCTGAATTCATATTCCTTTCAAGTTAAACTAATGTCAGCTCTGGCTTATCTATAACAAGAATTTCTCTTGGAACTGTGACATCCTGCTACCATTTTTAGCAATTTTGAGATTCTCTAGCCCATTTAAAATACATTACATGGTACACACACAAACACATACACATACACACAAAAACACACAATTATAGAATCCCAGGATAAGGAGAGACCTTAGAGATACCTTTTCTCAGCCAATTTTGAACAGCAGCAACAATAATAATAGCTAACATTTCCATAATGCTTACTATATGCCAGGTACTGTACAGAGTGCTTTATAATTGTTATCTCATTTGATCTTCACAATAACCCTAGGAGGTAGGTGCTATTTTATAGTTGAGGGAAAGGAGGCAAATAGAGGTTAAATGGCTTGCCTAGGGTCACACAGCTAGTAAATGTCTAAGGCTGGATTTGAACTCAGGTCTTCCTGATTCCAGGTATAGCACTCTATTCACTTTGCCATCTAGCTGGTCCATATAAGTTTTATGAATCAGGTCAGACTTGAACTCAGGAAAATGAGCCTTCTTGACTCCAGGTTTGGTACTCTATCCACTGTGCCACCTAACTGCCCGACATTTACATTCTTACATGATTGTTATAGCATGCTGGGCAGCTAGGTGGCACAGTGGATAGATAGCCAGACCTAGAGTCTGGAGGACCTGAGTTCAAATGTGGCCTCAGACATTTATTAGTTGTGTGACCCCAGGCAACTCACTTAATCCTGTTTACCTTAGTTTCCTCATCTATAAAATGGCTGGAGAAGGAATGGCAAACCGTTCCAGTATCTTAGTCAAGAAAACCCCAAATGGGATTATGAAGAGTTAGATATGACCGAAATATGACTCAATATGATGCGATTTTTTTAAAGTGATGCTTCCTTTCTGCTTTTGATGAAGAGAATCAACAGTTCAGAGGGGAGAGAAGGGCACCTGACTTCCCCAGACACTACAAGATTTTGCATCTTAGAAGTAAGGCTGTCATTGGAATCAAAATCTAATTTTATGTGCCAATGGCATTATCAGTTACTTTTGTGGCTTAATTTTCTAGGTATCAATTAATTTGTATATGCAATGAAGGGGTTGGACTGTATGACCTCTAAACTTTCTAACTTAAGAAAAATATTATTCATAGCATTGTAGCTTGATATCTGGAAGGAACCTTAGATACCTAGTCCAACATACTTACTTTACTTACCAAAACCTAAAGCCCAGATAAGTTAAGTAAAATAGCTAGTTAATGATTCATGGGGCACACAAAACCAGATCTGACCCTAAGGTCAAATAGGCGGTAAAGAGCATCCCTAGACTGTGAATATAGTCCTCTTTCTACTACCCTGCCCTGCAACTCTGTGAGGACTTTTTTGAGGTTGTTCTTGCCTAGGCTTTACTTTAACACTTTGCTTGAATGTATCTATAATTCTGTCAATGTGAATTAAAGCAGATCATAATTCATCCATGCCTTCTCATCTTGGGATGTTCTATTCCAAGACTTTTCCCAAGTCCTCCATAGATAATCTAAATATTGTTTTGGAAGCTTTTCTGTAGTCCTGGGTATTCGTTTCATATTTTTCAATTTTTGTAACATCACTAGACCACCTTTCATACATTTCCTGGATCATTATCACCATCACTACCACCATCATCACCACCATCAACATCATCACCACCATCACCATCACCACCACCATCACCATCATCACCACTACCACACCACCACCATTATCATCATCATCATCATTTCTCTCTCTCTCTCTCT
This sequence comes from Petaurus breviceps papuanus, assembly GCF_028583685.1. Lineage (NCBI taxonomy): Eukaryota > Metazoa > Chordata > Mammalia > Diprotodontia > Petauridae > Petaurus > Petaurus breviceps. Next base: position 407,450 of record NW_027185764.1, read on the forward strand.
CTCTCTCTCTCTCTCTCTCTCTCTCTC
>NW_027185764.1:407576-455785 GCF_028583685.1 Petaurus breviceps papuanus
CTCTCTCTCTCTCTCTCTCTCTCTCTCTCTCTCTCTCTCTCTCTTTCACTCTCTCTCTCTCCTCTTTCACCCCTCCCCCTCTCTTTCTGTCTTTGTCTCCCTCTCCCCCCTCTTTTCCTCCATCTCTCTCATTCTCTGCCTCTCTGTCTCTGTCTCTCTTTCTGTCTGGCACATATTTATTGTTTTATTTTTTTTTCTGAAAAAATAGGAATGAATTCCACCTACCTACTATAAGTTATTAGACTTGCTTAATTGATGGTAAAAATGAAACTCTGAAAGAATGAGGATGTAGAAACCAACATTCTCATTTTATAAAAGTGTCACTCTTAATAATTTACATTAAATTAAACTACAAGATCTGTGTTTCTGGGAATGTGATGGTCTTTCACAGCATTTCTGATGCCTTGCCTCTAAGATTATCTCCATTTTTTATTTCTATATCTTGTTTGTGCATAGTTGTTTGCATGTTTTCTTTTCTCCTCCAACTTCACATTGTAAATCCCTAAGGGGTTTCCTAAGGGAAAGGAAGCTATTTTTCTTTCTTTGTATTCTTAATGCTTACCACATTATCTGGTCCATAGTCCTGATCCTTAATGGATGCTTGTAGATTTAACTTTTTGACTTTTATTTTTAATTAAAAGGTCAAAAACCTGGAAGACTGTCATTGTCCTAATTTGTTTTTGAAATTGCATCTCCTACCCCCCCCCACTTCCTCCAACATTTTCCTGAATGAATTCTCTCTCTCTCTCTCTTTTTTTTTTGTTTCCCTGACTCTAAGGAAGGAGTCTTTAACCATTCTTGTTATGCATCCCTTTGACAGTTGGGTAAAGTCTGTGGATCCCTTCTCACAGCAATGTTTTTAAATGCATTAAATAAAGCATATATGATTACAAAGGAAACCAATTATACTGTAAACATTACTAAAATATTAAAAGTTTACTGACACCAGATTGAGACCTTGAGAAGATGTGGTCAGAAGACTCCAATCTACTTTCAGACAATTTCCCCTCCCTATTAAGATGTAGTTAGGTGATCTGAATATGGAAGAACTTCATAGAATAAGTTATTCAGTTCCTTTTCACATAAGTTGATTGTGTCCTAAATATCCAAAAAATCATGATTACAACAGTGATTTTGGCAAAGATCTTAGAAGATACATATAAATATAGGTGTGTGTATAGATGTATGCATGTGTATTTATGTACACATATATGTGTAAAGACAAATAAATATGGATATATGCATGCATGAGTCTATCCTGAATTTTTAATTTTGGATGTTCTTGGAGTCTACAAGACAATAATGCTGTATATATAAAGCCATACAATGTTGTCCACTTGACATACCTTAGGTCTTTTTCATATAATTTAAGTTTCTTCTAGGCCTAAAAATCTTTAATGCTAGAATGTGATGCCCACATTATTTTATTTGGGTTGAATTGACTAGGCGTAACATCTGAAGGCTAATTACCTTTTATTTAGGGGGTTATACTGACTGTTATGATAGCCGCACCTGGTGTCAGTGCAGCTATTCAGAGAACATAGGGATAGGGAAAGAGACCAATCACATTGTCCTGGATGAGGAAACTCCTTTTACCTGTGCAGATCAGCAGTAGACTTGCTTGGGAAACAGAGATTAAACTACTTGTCTCTAAGTCACCGAATTAGTGTTTGTCATGGAGAGGATTTGGACTGATATCTTCCTGGTTCTTTTCTCCCTCTTCCTATTCAAAGTGATATTCAAGTTAGATCCTGACACCTCTAGGAAAATGACCATAAGCACAGCCTCATGGGTAGATTTCAAAGAGTTAACTCTGAATTTTCCACATGTAATTTATCCCCAATATATCTTGATACATGATGGGCTTGTGGATTCCCTTCAGTAGAAGCTGGACAATATATATTCAGTGAATACAGATTCATTTTGATATTAGCCTAAGCAAATCATAATTAGGGAAGGCAAATGTTCTAAAAAAAAGAGCACTTTTGCTTTTGGATTTATTCATGCCACTCTTTGTCTCAATCAAAGTGGATTGCTAAGAATGATTATATTCTAGGTACTTCATAATACTTCTAGGGTGCTTAGGAGTGTCAGGTTTTTTCATATTGGATACCATGTTTATTGGCATAATATAATGATTATTTTAAAAAATTCTCTGCATTTAAAATTATAATTATAATAACTGATACTTATATCACCTTTGAGTCACTCAACAGCCATGTGAGATAGATCCTGCAAGTGTTATCATTTCCATTTCCTAGAACAGGAAATTGAGATTGATATTGATGAATTGACTTGCCCATGGTCATACAGCCATTACACGTCAGAAGTAGGATTTTAATGTAGGTCTACCTACATCCAAGAGATTGCAATAGGCACTTCATTGTGTTATCTTCCTTAAGATATTTTGATAGGCAGCTTCTGTAGTGATATTTCCCCAGTTTGCAGAAACATTTTTAAAAACCTGTTCTGCAACACATCAAAGAAATCTGCCACCATATATGTTGAAATACCTTTTCCCACAGCTGTGTTGTTTCTTTTCAATCCAAAAAGCCGTTTGAAAGAAAATATCCTCTTTCTCATGCCAAATCTGTCCATCCAGGTTACCTCCTCTTCTTCTTCACCTTCAAAAGATACAAGTAAAACAAAATAATAACAAGAGAACTATAGATCCAGAACTGGAAGGCGTTTTAGAGATCTTCAAATTGAACTTCTTGACTTTACAAATGAGGACTAAGGCCTATGAGGCTTAACAACTTGCTCAACATTATACAGGCAGAAAGAAATAGAACTAGGATTCAAAATCAAGCCCTACTTCTCCATGTTCAGTGATCTGTTCACTGAATCGCACTGTCATAATAACATGGAAGAAGAAACCTTCAGGAAGACCTGGTTCAAGTTTTGCCTCTGATACATACTAGCTGCGTGATCATGGGTAATTCCCTTAAACTCTTATTGTCCCAGGCAACTTTGATATAATCAGTCACAGAGAGTTTTCATCTGCATTCCTCATGTCATTGTAATGATAGGTTGAAACCTAAAAATAATGATAATAAATAAAAATGAAAACATTTATAGAAGACTTTAAAGTTTACAAAAGCCTTGGCTTCAGGTTTGGGTAGTTACTGCTGTGATACTCTTTACCCAATCTCAATCATATACTTAAAATGAGAGTGAGGAAATTCCATAGGTGCTAGAGAAATTTAACTATGTGTGAAGCAAGATATTTGATTCTATGAAAGCAGGAACAAAGATGACTGTAAAATAAAGTCGGGAGGAGGTCCAGAGTCACACAGCTCTAACCCACAAAGACAATTTTTGAGCATAGCCCAAAATGACCTTTCTCACCCCCAGGCTGATGTGGCATTTAACTTTTAAGATATAAAATCCATTTGCGGGGAAGGAGTCATTGCTCTCTAGACCTGGTGAGACACTCAGCATTTGTGCTGGCTGCTGTTTTTGAGACTGGCTGCTGTTTTCGAGATTAAGTACTTGCCTCTGTGAAGGAAGAAGGGAGGCAGGAGTAGCCTCAACCAAATGAAACTGCATCCAACTCTCCCCATGTATCCTTGGATGCTAAGGTCCCTATATTCTTTGATGATCTTAGTAAACATATAATAAGTAGATGGTGGTTTAGAGGTAGCCAGTCACCCAGTTGGATTGTCCCAACCTTCCCTTCTAGACAACTTTAAAATAACTTCTTAAATCAAAATTCGGAGCTGCAGAGCCAACACAAGATCAGTGAGATATTTTTTTTCCTGGCCTAAGACAATTTAGGAAGTTGCCATAGGTCTACAACACTGGGTTGGGAGTCAGCCCAGAACACATCAGTAGCAGAAGCTATTGGCCTTGGAGGTGGCTTCTAGAGCATTGATGGCAGCAATAGCAGGAGCTTTGGGAGCTTTTAGCCCAAAGATGGTAAGAGGGTTGGATGACTGATCAGAAACAGAGTACAGGGGACCCTTTGCTGTCATTGGGTCCAGCTGGCACTGATTGGCAACTCCTTTGCCCATACAGAATTCTGGGCCATAGTTTCTGCTCTCAGTTTCAGGGTGGAGAACAACATTTGTGATCTGTCTCAAGCAAGTAGGTGACTATTTTCAAGGAGAAGAGAAGCATTAGCAAGGCAGCTTCAGGAGAGCAAAGGACCTGGTCACAGTTTCAAGGAAGAATGAAACACTAGTGTTTATGTCTGTAGGGGAGTAGAGGTCTTCATCATAATTCAAGAGTGAACAGGAGCATCATTAACCCTTGGTGCTGAAGGGGAGCAGGGTAAAGGCCAGAGTACTCCTCCAGAAGAGGAGAAAAGGGATCATATCTCTCCTCAGATCATATTATTTTGAAAGCAGCAAAAAATAGACTCCAAGAACTAGCTCTGAAAATAGCAGCATGAAAAAGCCTAAAGTTTGGCACAGTGCCTACTTTCTCCCAAGTGAGCAGAACCCAATTTCAATGCAATGTTCAAAGTCAAGTAATAGGCTGAGAAAAACAAGCAAACAAAAAAGAACTTGATCATAAAAATCTACTATAGTATAAGGGAAGACCAAGATATAAACTCAGAAGAAGAAAACAATGTGAAAACATCTATAAGCAAAACCTCACAGAAAAATACTAATTGGACCCAAGCCCAACCAGAATTCCTAGAAGAGTTGATGAAGGTAATAAGAGTGGTAGAGGAAATAATAAGGAAAGAAATGAGAGTGAAGCAAGAAAATTATTAAAAGAGAATTAATAGTTTTATAAAAGAGGCATAAAAATACTGAAGAAAATAATACCTTAAAAACCAGAATTGACCCAATGGTAAAAGAGGCACACAAATTCATTGAAGAACAGCACTCTTTAAAAATCAGAATTGATCAAATGGAAAAAGAGGTACAACACTGAAGAAAATAATTACTTAAAAATTTGATTTGAGCAAGTGGAAGGTTTGTATAAGACTTATGAGGGGGGCAAGAATGATAAAAGGGAGAAAATATTAAGAAAGGCAATGGTCACAAGCAAAACATACTTTTGAGGAGGGGCAAGATAAAAAGAGAGAGAGAGAGAAGGATAAACAGAAGAAAACAGATTGGAGGGAAATACAAAGCTAGTAATCAGAAATGAATGTGAATGGAATGAGCTCACCCATAAAATGGAAGCAGATGGCAGAATGGACTAGAAACCAGAATCCAGAAATGTTTTGTTTATAAAAGATACACTTGAGACAGAAAAGACACACTCATAGTGTTAAAACAAAGGGCTGGAGAAGAATCTCTTATGCTTCATTTGAGGTAAAAAAGGGCAGGGGTATCACTCACAATGTCAGACAAAACAAAAGTCAAAATAGACCTAATTAAAAGAGACAGGGAAACTACATCTTGCTAAAAGGTACCATAGACAATGAAGTAATATCTTAATATTTTAAGAATAAATTAAAGGACTCATTTTTCAAATATATTGATAACTGAGTAAAAAAAAAGTAAGAGCCATTCTCCAATTGATAAATTGTCAAAGGCTATAAACAGGGAGTTTTCAGAAGAAGATATCAAAATTATGTACAGTTATGTAAAAGAATGTTCTAAATCACTATTGATGAGTGAACCACAAATTAAAACAACTCTGAGGTACCACCTCATTCATATCAGAAATAACAAATGCTATATGGGATGAGAAAAGACAGGTAGACTAATAAATTGTTGGTAGAGTTGTGAACTAGCCCAATCATTCTGGAGAACAATTTGGAACTGTCCCCAAAGAGCTATAACACTGCATACCCTTTGACCTAGCAATACCACTATTAGGTCTGTATCCCAAAGAGAGCAAAGGAAAAGGACTTATATGTAAAAAACAAAACAAAACAAAAAAAGCTTATGGTAGTTTTTTTATGTGAGGTCAAAGAATTGGAAATTGAGGGTATGCTCATCAGTTAGGGAATGGCTGAACAGGTTGTGGCATATAGTTGTGATGGAGAACTATAAGAAATTACAAAGTGGGTGGTTTCAGAAAAATAACACAACTTGGCAACACCTATATGAACTAAAGCAAAATGAAACGAGAGCTGAGAGATCATTGTGTACAGTAGCAACAATGTTGCAATGATGATCAACTGTGAAAGACAGGGCTACTCTGATCAATACAGTAATCCAACACAATTTTAAATAAGTCATAATGAAAAAGTACTATCCACTTACAATGAACTCTGAGTACAAATGGAAGTATAATTTTTAAACTCTATTTTTCTTGCTTTTTTTTGTGAAATGGCTAATACAGGAAATATTTTGCATGAATTCATAGGTAAAGAAAAAGGAAGTTGAAAGAAAAAATATTCCCCCCAAAAGATATCATGACATAATTGTCTTCCAAGACACACACGTGGAGCCCCAAAACTGAGTACACTCAGGGGTAATTCAATATTTTCCATACCTGATATCATTTGAAAAGATCATAGAGGATTCTGGGAAGATGGCAGAGGAGGTCAGAAATTTCCAAGCTCTCAAGATTTCCCCCCACAAAAGAGTTAAAATAGCACCTTAGGGCAAACAAAGTGTGGGTGGAGATAAATTAGAATAGTGGCACATCTGGGGTCTTCTTAGGATGATTTGATAAGATCCATAGGAATATACCAGAATGAGGTTTGGTCCGGGCTAGGTTCCCTTTTAACAAGTGGCAAGCTGATTAAACAACAAGCAGAAAGCCCTGGGGTTAATTGATTTGAGAGATTGCCTCAGCTTCAGCAACATGAACTTCTGCCAAGGGAATAGTGAATGGAGTTGCATGTTTGAGCCTGGGAAGATTGAGGGAACTTCTGCTGATAAGGAATGTCAGACCCAGCTGTGCTGCGAAAAGCAGCAGGGGCGAGAAGAAACTAGATATGCCCAGTGAGTGCAGAAGCAATGGGGCAGAAAACCCCTGGCTGTGGGCACTTATAGGAAGTTGGAGGTTTGGCTTTGGTTCCAGGGTGGAGGGGAGAACTGAAGATCTGGGACAGGAGGCACCATTTCCCACACCTCAGGGCTAGAGGTGATGACAAAATTTAAGTTATTTCCACAAAAAAAAAAAAAAAAACTCCAACAAAATTCACAGGTAAAGGAGAAAGAATCTAACCATAAAAAATTATTGCGGAAATAGAAATGACTGGGGTTCATCCTCAGAGGAGGAAATTGAAGTCAAGAAACCCACAAAAGAATAATGTCAAATAGTCACCTTCCCCAAAAGAATTCATAGATCTTTAAAAAGACTTAAAAAAAGACAGAGATAGAGGGAAAAAAATAAGAATAATCCAAGAGAAACAAGAAGGTTATGAAAGGAAAGTCAACCATTTAGAAGAGGAGATCCAGATTCTTAAGGAAGAAATTGACACCTTGAAAATTAGAATTAGATAAAGTGAAGCCAATTAAATAATAAGGGATCAAGAAATAATTAAACAAAAGATGAATAATGAAAAAAATAGAAGACAAAGTGAAACATCTTATAAGAAAAACAACAGAATTGGAGAATCGAGAAAGAAGAGAAAATGTAAAAAATAATGGGACTAACTGAAAGTTATGATAAAAAGGAATCTTGATGCAATAATACAAGAAATAATTAAAGAAAATTGTTATGAAGCATTAGAACCAGGTTGGGGGGGGGGAGGTAGAAAGAGAACAAATTCATCGGTCAACACTTGAAAGAAATCCTATGAGGAAAACTCAGAGGAATATCATAGTCAAACTCCAAAACCCCCAGCTCAAGGACAAAATATCAAAAGCCTCAAGGTTAAAACAATTTAAATATGATGGTGCCACAATTAGAATCACACAAGACCTAACAGCAGAGACATTAAATGACCGCAGGTCTTGAAGCACAATATATCGAAAAAACTGGGACTCTGGACAAAAATATCACACCTTGCAAATATAAGCGTTATCCTGAATGAAAAAAAAAGCAGACCTGTGGTAAACTCTCACACTCTGTTAAAAAAATCCTGAACTCAAGAGAAGATTAGCTATAGAAGAACTAAGAGAAAGATAAGGTACATACCAAAGATTAATCATGAGGGATTCATAAGGACAGACTGTTTACTTTTTATATATGTCAAATGTATGTCTCAGATTCTTATTAATAATTGGGTAGCTCATAAGAAAAGATTGGGGTAAACCTGAGTATGATATGAATTAAAAAAAAACATTTAGGAACAGCTAAAAAGACCAGTTATTTTATACAAATGAGGGGCAAGAGGAAGATTTGATACAGAGGAATTAAATGAGGGAGGGAGACTGGTAGTTCTCTTAACCTACTTTCATTGGGAATGAGTTTAAGAGGGCACAATACTTGTGTATTTAGAAGAGTATAGGGGCGGCCAGGTAGCACAGTGAGTAAGAGCACCAGCGCCAGTGTGGGGATCACCTGTGGATCGAATCTGGGCTCAGACAGTTAGCACCCACCCAGAAACACCTGGCCGTGTAACCTTGAGCAAGTTACTTAACCCCAATTGCTCAGGGGTGGCCAGGTGATTCAGCGAGTAAGAGCACCAGCTCCAGTGTCAGGAATCCGGCCCGATACTTAGCACCACACCCAGAAATAACTGGCCGTGTAACCTTGAGCAAGTTACTTAACCCTGATTGCTTAAAAAAAAAAAAAGAGTATAAAACTCTTCTAAATTAAAAAGAGATAAAATGGTAGTGACTTAGGGAGGGGGAGAGGACAAGGGAAGGATCTTTAGAGGGGAAAATGAGGGGATAGGTAAAAGGGGTGTTTAGATTTATGGGAATGAGAGGATAGGGATCCTTGAAGGGGGGTATGCAAGTAACAGGAGGGCAAGGTAATGGGTAGAAGTGGAGGAGGCAGGAGGGATAGGAAATAAAAGATATACACAAACATATAAACAAAGATCAGGAGTAGAATATGTTTGGGAAAGTATATGTCTATATATGCATGTATATATAGAGAAACATATCTAAAATTTATTGTAGCCTTCTGGGGTGGGTGGGGAGAGGGGAAAAAAAGAACAAAATTAAAAAGTCCGTAGTAGAGAACAAAAAAATAAACCTCACAAGGAAGCAAAGGATAGATGGACAATTCTCAACACAATGTGTTTTATTTATTGTACAGATTTTATTGACATGAAATTTATTGTTATGTATTTTGAACTCTCTCATGTTCTGTTATGCACATGATATGCTTTTTTTTCTTTCTTATTTTGTATTTAAGTTCCAATATTTAGGTTTATGATATGTTTTTATTTCTTTTCTCTATTCTGTATTTGAGTCCAGCCCTGGAGTCTAAAATAAAATAAAAAAAAAAAGAAATGAAAATATCTTCGTGGTCCTTTAGTCTCCCATCTCCCTCCCTTGAGAGATGATGAAACAAGTTTTGATTTTACAGTAGCAACAAAAAAGCTCCTCTAACTCATATTATGTGTTCTTTACTTTGATGAGAAGGTTAGCAGACAGATAGATACTTAAGTCCAACCACAGAATAGAAGGAGAATGTGAAATAGAAAAACACTTTCTAGAGGATGAAGTAGAAGGGAATGTTGCTTTAAGCTATAATTTCTCACCATTATTCCAAACATGCCCAGGGTTGCATTTAGACAGCAGGAACTAACACTAATGTAAGCTGTCCTCGATTTTGTTGGCAACCTCTCAGGTTTTTACATTTCCATTATCCAGCTGGCAGTATATAAAATGTGAGCCTCCTGACCCATGCAAAGCTCTGCTCCTGGGCTAACAAAGTATCTGAATATAGTCATGGTATTGTCGTGGGACTTTGACATGGGTTAGCTATTACATACATTGAATCCAAGTGCTAGCAAAAATCCTGAACTTTTAGGAATAGATGATTTCTCTCTGTCTATAATTGAGCAATTCTATCTTTGGAGGCATGAACTACTCCATAAATTGAATAAAAAGTATCATAAAGGGTACCCTAAATCTAAAGGGTACCACAAAGGGGATCAGAAAAGATTTCTGTTGAAAATGTACAAAGAAGTTCTCTCCTTCACTTTTGGTAGGAAAAAAATAATCTGTTCCTTTAAATATTTCTCTCCTGACTTTGTTATATTCAGTCAAATAGAATGTGCAATTTGGAAATACATGGAGAATTGCAGTAAGCAATAGGAAAAATGTTAAGGCTACAGAAGAGCTGAGTAGGAAATAACTAAAGAAGTCAGGCTCTACTTACAGTAGCAAACTAAAATCTAAATTATGCTATAACAAGACATTACAGAGAACTTCAGAAGACTACTATAGATGTGCCCTAAAATATCTCAGGAAGTCAATGGGGGTGTTCTTTGAGTTTCTAGATCTCCATTACCTGGCACTTTCCAGCTCTTTTCTCATATCTACTAATTGGTACAGTAGATAGAGAGCTTGGACTGGAGTCAGAAAGATCTGAACTGTATATATACACAGACACACAAAGATACATATATGCACATGAATGCAACATATGTGTATACTTGTATCTTTGATAATACTTGTACATGTATATGTGCACATATATGAACACATGAACATATGCATTTATGTATATGTGGTGGGACAGGAGATGGTATGTAGATAAAATACTGGGCTTGGAGTCAGGAAGACTTGAGTTCAAATCCAGACTCAGGCACTTACCAGATGTAGGACCTTAAGCAAGTCACTTACCCTTTTTTTTTTTGCCTTTTGGAGGGCAATTGGGGTTAAGTAACTTGCCCAAGGTTACAAGGCTAGTTTTTTTGTGTTGGTGTTAAGTGTCTGAGGCCGGAACCAAACTCAGGTCTTCCTGACTCCAGGGCCAGAGCTCTTACTCACTGTGCCACCTAGCCACCCCACTTACCCTTTTTTTTTAGCTTCAGTTTCCTCATCTGCAAAATGGGGATACGGATAATACCTACCTCCTAGGGTTATTGTGAAGATCAAATGGGATGATCATAAAGTAATTCCCATAGTGTCTAGCATATAATAAGTGCTATATAAATGTTTATTATTGTTATTTACACATTGATTAATCAGGGAGTTCTAAAAGTCTGTAAGCACATTATTTCTGACTATGCAACACCTGAGTTTTTTCATCTGGTGATAGGGGTTCTGCACTATAACGTCTATATGAAACTAGTAGGTCAAGAAGAAAAAATAGGTTCCCTGCAGCTGGAGATTGCAGCTGGGAACCGCAACTCCTTAAGGGGTAGGTGTGTGAAATTTGCCATGGCTCGTGCAGCATTCTTGATCAACTCAGAGAGAAAGCAGAGTGAAGTAAAAATCATTCTGCATTTGGAGTTAGCGGACCAGTTGGAAATCCTAACACTTTCTCTTGCTACTTGTTTGACCCAGAGAATGGCAGTGTTCCACTTTATGAGAAGCAGCGTTTCTGTTGCAGGGGCCCTGGCCAAATGGCATAGGAAACCATAGGCTTGGGGTCTGGAACTTTCCAGCTAACGGGCAAAGTTCTGTTTTTGTTTTGGCAAAAGATACCTAATGGAAATTCTAAAGGAATATTAACTTTTGACAGAAGATCAAGTTCATAGTTGTTCTAAGTCAGAATCCATTTTAACCTAATAACCGGGTCCCCAAAGTAGATCCCATCTGTTCCTTCTAAGTTATCAGGTTTGTAACCTCAGAGCCCTCTTTGACCCTTCCCTCCACTTCACACTCACATTCTGATCAGTCAATAAGCCAGTTTTTTTCTTACATCTCTATGTTCCTTTCCATTTACATGGCCTTCATTTTAATTCACGTCCTCATTATCTCTTAATTATAGCAATGGCTTCCTATTGGTCCCTTCATTCTAAACATTTCCCTCTCCCCAGCTACCAAAGCAATCTTCATGAAATCTATTCTGACAATGTCTCAGTCCATGCTTCATATTAGCCCCCTTCACATTCTCTACAATTCAGGCAACCTGGAATTGATCTTGGACGTGATAAGAATAAGGGCTATCATGTAGGAAGTTCAAGATCAGTTTGACAGCTGTGCTAAGCCCTTTACAAATATCTCCTTTGATCCTCACAACAATTCTGTGATGCAAGATCTATTATTACCACTGTTTTACATTTTAGGAAACTGAGGCAAACAGATTAAATGACTTGCCCAGGGTCACACAGCTAGTCAGCATGTGAGGCCAGATTTAATTTAGGTCTTTCTCACTGCACTCTGTGTGGTCTAGCTATTTTACCATCTAGTTTTCCAGCTAGCTGATAGAGTAATGGTTAATAATAACAGCTAACATTTATATAATGCTTGTTATGTTCTAGGCACTGCACTAAGAGCTGTTCAGTTATTATCTCATGTAATTCTCACAATTAAGGCTGCCAGGTTGGTTTATGTTTTTAGTTGTTTCAGTTGTGTCTGACTCTGTGACCCTAGTTGGGGTTTTCTTGGCAAAGATGCTGGAGTGGTTTGCCATTTCCTTCTCCAGCTCATTTTATAAATGAGGAAATTTAGGCAAACAGAGTTAAGTCATTTGCCCAGGGTTATATATCTAGTAAAAATTTGAGGCCAGATTTGAACTCAGGAAAATAAATCTTCCTGACTCCAGGCCCATCACTCTATCCATTAAGTCACCTAGCTGCCCAGGAGGTAGGTGTTATTATTATCCCCATTTTCCAGATGAAGAAACAGAAGTAAACAAGTGTTAAGTGACTTGGCCAGGTACACATAGCTAGTAAGTGTCTAAGGCTAGATTTGAGCTCAGGTAGTCCTGACTCCAGGTCCAGAGCTGCATCCACAGTGCCATCTAGCTACACACACATATATGTCTGTATGTCTGTATGTGTGTATGTATGTATAAATGCAGATACATATTCACATATGCAAATATATAATTGTATATGCACATAGACAAACTACATATATGTATGCATATGTATACACATACGTAAATTTATATATCTGTATGTATATATGTATATACATATACTATATATGTATATATAAAATGTGAAAATATTATGTATCTAAAAGTAGGGGGAATATTATAATATGATATATGAAAATGCAAAGGAAAAATGCCTTAAATCTAAAAATAGATTAGCCTATAAAATTAAGCATAATCTTATAGGGAAAAGGAGAATGTTAATTACTTAAGAGAATTTCTGTGGAGAATATCAGAGCTGGACTGGGATTCTTTGAAGGGAAAAGTAGGAAGAAAGGAAACAAGTATTTACTAAGCTCTTACTATATGCCAGGAATGTATGTTAATCATTTTTCAATTATTGATAATAGTTGTAATAACAATAATAATAATAATTTGATAATAACCATTTGATTGTCAAGACAAACCTTCTAAGGAAGATACTATTGTTATGTCCATGTTATTGTTGATGAAACTGAGGCAGTTAAGTGACTTCCCCAGGGTCATACTGCTAGTAAATATCTGAGGTTAGTTTTAACTCAGGTCTTCCTTACTCCAGGCCCACCACTCTATCCGCTGCACCACCTAGCTGCCCATCTGTAGATGGAAAGTAGTAAATGAAGAACACTCAAGACAGGGAAATATATTTGCACAATGTGAAAGGGTAAGATGCTAGAATGTGAAATGTGTAATGGAGAGTAGTATTAAATAATCCTGGAACGGTAGATTGCAACTTGATCGTAAAGGGCATTAAAAATCCAAACAGCACAGTAGGTTATGTGTATTTTCTTAGTGAAAAGAAGGAAGCACTGGATACAGCCGCCTGGTTGTACCTGCGTTTTAGGATCATAAATTTGTTTATAATCTCAGTCAGATATTTTATTGTAAAAGCCAGAAAATCCATGCAACCCTCTCTTACTTGCCAATTGCTAAAGTAGCCAATGTCCTTTTCGGAGCATCCCATAAACCTTCAAGTGTTTTGGGGGTTTGCATTCCCCTGTTTCTTAGTCATAAACCTCATTTAGGCTTCCACACAAATAAATGACATGGAGGAAAATCAGAGGAAGAAAACTAAGCATAGGAGTCAATGTCATTGTGCTTCTTTGCTTGGTTACCTTTCTGCCCTTTCAAAAGTTCATAGATCAGTGTGAAGATACTTGTATACTCATACCAATGAGTTACCTAGATAGAAGTGATTTTAATTTGGGAGGAACCAGTATTAGGCAAACTTTAAGAAATGTTTGAATGAGGAATTAAAGGACTCTTTGGAAGTTATGAAAACATGACTGGGTTTGTCTTTTTGCTGGGACAACACCTTTGCATTGACCTCTACTAACCCCTTCATTTGCTTCTGGAGACAATGTACAATTTGAAAGACATAACGGGAGACAAGTATTATTACATTACAGGCTTTGCTTCAACTGTTAAGGGTTCAATGCATTTGCCATTTGCTACCATATTATTTTTCAGAGATTTTTGCAAAGGTTATAGGGAATTGGAGATAAACCAAGACAAACCCAAGGAGGCCTTTTAACCTCCTGAGAACCAGGGTCAGAAGAGAATAGAAGGCAGTCTTTTAGACCTTACTTTGTCACTGTCAGTACCTAATCATATCCTTGGGCATGGTTAATGCCATTGCAACTTTTCAGCATTTTATTCCTGAAGTCCTGATAGATCTGCTGAATCAGTAAGTCACAGCTTAGCTGGATAAAATGTTGCTTTGCCTTTGTTCCATATCCTCTTCCTCCTCCTCCCCAGAGAAAGCATGAACATATGCCCCCGATTTGTAAAGCACTTATTTGCTCCTATGTGGATTACGTTATAGATTCAAGAAGTTGGTTTTCCGCAAAAGCTAGCCAACCTTTTTGAAGTTTGTGATGGGTCTGGTCGGAGTACAAATGGTAGAATGAGCTATGCTGGCTTTAACCAGAAGAAACGAAGGTCCTGGGGCAGCTAGGTGGCACAGGGAATAGAGAACCGGGCCTGGAGTCAGGAGAACCTGAGTTAAAATAGACAGTTAACACTTACTAGCCATGTGACCTTGTGCAAGTCACTTACCCCCAAATGCCCTGCCTTCCTCCCTCCAAAAAGAAAAAAAAGTGTATGTGATATTTAAAAAAGTTGACAATTCTGAAGTTCTTGAGGCTAATTTAACATGGACAACATTTACTGAAAAGGGACATATTATATGTGTGGGAATCTAAGCAGGAGAGAGCCATCTTTCCCTTAGAGAGTTTACAGTACTAGCCTTTGTTTCAATATCTCCACCCTGAAAATTCATTGTGTAGACATGAGTCAGGGATGTCTCCTGGGAGAATGCTGATTAAGAACAGAAAATTTTAAAGAATAAGGAGGCAGTGACATTCCTGGTTGGGTAATATTCCTGCAACTTGATTTTGAAAGAGAGTAGAGGTTCTTAATATTGGGTCTATGGACTTCCAAGGGGTCTATAGATAGAAAGGGGGTGGTCTGTGAAATTAAAAAAAAAGAACTATATTCCAGTATAATTTATTTCTTTTGTAATTTCTTGACTTTTATTTTATTTATTTAAAAATGTTATTCCCAGGAGGGGTCCCTAAGCTTCATTAGATCACAAAACAGTTAAAAGACCTTGGTATAAGAGAAATCCCACATTGATGTAATAAGTACTCTTCAACAAGGGTTCCCTAGATACCTGGTGATACAACTTGTAAAGAGAAAGGGGCTCAATCAAAATCTTAATGGGTCATAAAAATTAACTATACCTCCAGGAAGCCTACCTATAATCAAGTTGCCATGCTACGTAGGACGCTTTTTTCATGATTTTTCTAATGATAGTAATAACTAGCATTTACATAGTGATTTAAAGCTTGTGAAATGTTTTAGTATATTATCTCATTTAATTAAAAAAAAACCAAACAAAAGCCTTTCTTGATGCACTAAGCCAAAGTTTGGAACCCAGATGGACTCATCATTTGACCAAGGAATATGATGTGTCCTATTAACACCATGAGGCACAGCTAGGTGTGGATAGAGAGCTAGCCTTGGAGTGAAGAAATCCTGAATTCAAATTGAGTCTCAGACGTTAACTGTGTGACTCTGAGCAAGTCACTTTAACCCTGTTTGCCTAGGAAGCAGCTTGGCAGCTCAGTCAATACAGTGCGAAACCTAGAGTCAGGAAGAGTTAAATTCTAGTCTCAGCCATTTACTAGCTGTGTGACCCTGGACAAGTCACTTAACCTCTGCCTCATTAATCATTGGAGAAGGAAATGACAAATGACTCTAGTAACTTTGCCAAGAAAACTCCATGAACAGTGTGGTCTATGGTGTCACAAAAAGTTGAACATGGGTAACATGACTAAACAACAAACCATATTATATGTGTTCAGACTCTTCAGACTCACAACACTGTGATGTGCTGCCACTTTACAAATGACCAAACTGAAGCTGACAGAGGTTCAGTACTTGGCCCATGGTCACATAGATTGAGACATGAGTCAAGCTTAGCTCCTCTGGACTCCATTTTTAGAACTCTATCTACTATACTATCTGGCTGTCAAAGAAGAGGGGATTTCCCTGATATTGTATTTCTGACAGTGAGTTTTCATTCCAATATACTGTAGAGACACTTTATAGTCTCAGCTTGGGATTCTGCAAGCTGGACAGCCTGGGAAATTAGTGAATTAGACTTGAATGGGTGATATTATTGTAGAGCTACCTGGTCATGAGATAGCTTATTTATAAAAGGCTATGGCGTACCACGTGACCTTTAAAAAAGCCAGGGGGACTTTTATAAACATTGGCAATACTTCCTTAATTGTGGTTTTGAGTGGAATTTGATGGCAGCTACATACTGATTAGTGATAATAACAGAAACTTATGAAGGTTCACAATGTTCAGATTCACACTGTGTGTTTCCACTGGACTGGAGCCAATGACAATATTTAACATATAATTATAACTTTGAATAGTATACATTCATATAATGTACCCCCTTTGTGGGGTTCATTATTGTCACTAATTGCGACCTGCTGTGTATGATGGAGGGTTTGTTCCTGTTGGAACAACTCTGTCATCTTTCTAGTTGAAGTTCCTTTTCTTCCAAATGTGCCATCTGATGGCATCCTGAATTCAAGCCTTCGGTGTGGCACATTTTTTAAGATGTCCATATATAGATATTTCTGGTATAGATTTTTTTTTTAAATGGAGGCCTCCAGTTTGTCACCAGGAAGGACAGGTTCCTACAACAGAGTCGTAGGTATTTCTCACCATTGCTTACTGCTTTCCCCCCCCACCCCCCCCAGGCTATTGGGCATGATGGAACGAGAAAAGTGAGTTATTGAGCAATATATGTATTGCAGTTCAGCACAATGATTGCAGAACTGGCTGGGCTCCTTTCAGGAATCAAGAGGCCTGCCCCAGGACCTCAGAGATCAGGTGTGGCTTAAGGATATACATATATCTTCTGACGGGGAGACCCTCCCAGTACTCAGGACCATTTATCATTATCCAAGGCATGTAACTTCTCATAGCCTCAATTTTTAAAATTTACTAAAAGGATATAAGCATGTTAGAGTCCCTTCTCTTCCTCATAGGGTTGTGAGGCTCAAATAAGAGAATGTCTATGAAGTGTTTTACAAACTGAAACACTATGGAAATAACAGTGTTATTGCTAGAAACAGATTTAGATCAGGTAGGGACCTCGAAGATCATCTAATTTCCCCCTTTCATTTTACAATTGGAGAAAAAGGCCCAGGAAGATAAAGCTACTTCTCTAAAATCACCAGGTCAAAAAGACCAAAGAAGGAATTTAAACACAGCTCCTTTGCTTCCATAGTCAAAGCTTTGATTATTGTTGTGATTGAGGAACTGGGTGGATCCAACCAGCGATTCGCTTCGCTTATCTCATGTCAAACCAGAACATTGCTCTGAATTCTCCCACAATAGCAATAGGAGTGCCTAGGTGCTGTGTAGGGGCAGGTGTGATGAATGAATAATACATGAGAGGAAATCAGGTGTTGCCAACAACAGTGAGTGGAATTATTTAATCAGTTGGATTAGATATAGCCCAGAGGATCATAACTGAAAGTCGTGGGAGAATGTTTATGTCTTCTCCTTGGTTAAAGCATTTCAACAGCAGTGCCAAAGAGAGGTCCTGAACATCTTCCCCAGGGAACCTTCTTAGAAGGCAGGATAGAAGCAGAAGGGAGATCGTAAGCCTTTCATCTACGCAGCACCAGCTAGAATTCCTTCTGGTTGCCCTCATATTTCTGCTATCATTATAGGCAGGGCAGGATGACATAGGGCAGTGAATTTAGGGAAGAGGCAGAGTGATGTTTCCTCGCTGGGGTCTGTATTGTGAAGCTTCTCTGGTAGTTTCCTTTATAGATTATTAGCATTAACCCCTCTCCCTCAGGAATCCAACTTCTAGTAAGGCAGCTCCAGAAACTGGGTACTATCTGGGTACCTCCCCTCCTCTCTTTCCTCCCCTCCACTTAATCCTTCTAGCTGTGGAGGAGGTTAGTACAACCCCATTAGCTAAGATCGTTCTTCTGGTATTAGGACTGTGACAGAGAGAGAAGTGGTTGTTTTAGCCGTAGGAAGGGGGAAGGATGGAGGAGAAGGGGGAGAGACTCTAAAGTACCTTGGAGCTCTAGACCCCGTGACACCCCTCTAGATAACTTTCCTAACTATCATCATTGTAGCATCATGGGATGGTAGGTCCAAGGTGAAAAGGCACTTTACAGGCCACTCAATCCAACCCTTTCATTTTATAGA
This sequence comes from Petaurus breviceps papuanus, assembly GCF_028583685.1. Taxonomy (NCBI): domain Eukaryota; kingdom Metazoa; phylum Chordata; class Mammalia; order Diprotodontia; family Petauridae; genus Petaurus; species Petaurus breviceps. Next base: position 426,126 of record NW_027185764.1, read on the forward strand.
TGAGGAAACTGAGGCCCAGAGAGGGTTAGTGATTTGTCCAAGACCACAGAGTTAGTAAGTGGCAGAGCTTGGATGTGAGCTCAGTCCTTTGCCTCTATATTCAGTATTCTTTTTGCTGCACTATGCCCTAACCTTCTGTGTCTTGCTCTAGTCAGTTGAACACCTGACCAAGCAGCACTTTTTACTGTGGTTAGGAAACTTCTGGATTCTTCTTTTCTCATTCCTGTGAGTCAGAGTTGCTATCTTCAAGGTGAAAACCTCATTTTCCTGCTCCTTCTCTCCTTAATCTCATACTTAATTAGTTCATCCCTAATATCATTGACCTATGGAATGCCCTTTATTACCTTCTCCTTCATCCGAAAAATTTCCCCTTCACTTTCTTGTCCTTGTATTTCTAACACCTAGCAGAATGCAGACCACATAAAAGGGGATTGATAAATGCTTGTTGGTTGGTTGACTGACTGGTTGAATTTTTCTTGTGCTGAGGAAAAGCTGCTTTTTGCTGAATGACCCCTCACTCCTGGTTACCTTCTCTAGGCCTGGCTTTTCCTTATCTCATGCCCCAGGAATGTCCTAGAGTCTAGAGCTGATGCTGTGGTGATCTATGGTGATGGAGGACAGGATGTATGGATACTGGGAACCAAATCATGAGGAATTTTGCCTGAGCAGTTACTTCTGGTGTTTGGGTGGGTTTAGGTTATACTTTTTCTAAAGAGTCTGTGGAAGGAACAAGAATTGGGAGGAGTTGGAGAAAAGGGCTGAGTAGTTATATTGGAGACAATCACAATCGACCATGGGAGGAAAAGGAGATGCCGTTCATCTTCCCATCCTTTCATTAGTTGATTACACATCCTTTGGGGTCAAACTACAGCCCCCACTTTTGAGACTACTCATCCAGTCCAGTCCCTCTTGTTATAGATGAGGAAACTGTGCCCTAAAGGAAGAAAATGACTTATCTAAGCACACACAGGTAGTAAGTGGAACAGATGGTATTTGAAGTCCTTTGTCCTATGTCAGGTCATTTGACTCCAAATCTATTCAAATGAAGTTATCCCTTCTTCAATCACTCACTGTACAAGATGCCCACAGCTTCCTCTTTTATCTCTTAGATAGTTCAATTTAATTAAATTCAACCAGCATATGGTAAGCATCTTCTATGTGATAGGCATTCAGGATATTAAGAAAAATAGCCTGGTCATCAAAAATATTGCATTATTTTGATTGGAGGAAAGGAGAATTCAATCCAATTCTCTCTATTAAAATTTACTCCTGGCCCGTGGCAGACTTCTTTAAGACATAAACACATTTAAAAAAAACCCTCTTCATTAAAGAAACTGAACCTGTATCCCCTCACAATTTTTTAAAATATCACTTAGAACATAGCTAAATTTTTAATTATGAAGTGACTCTATACATGATCATTTGGGTGACCTAAAGAATAAGAAAACATTTAAATTGTCACACTTGTTTCAATTTGTTGTTGTTCAGTCATTTTGGACTCTTCAAGACCCCTTTTAGAATTGTCTTGGCAAAGATATGGGAATAGTTTGCCATTTCCTTCTCTATGTCATTTTCAGATGAGGAAATGGAGGATGAGTTAAGTCACTTTCCCAGGATCACACAGCCAAGTAAGTGTCTCAGGCCAGATTTGAACTCATAAAGATGAATCTTCCTGACTTCAGGCCCAGCACTTATCCACTGTGCCATCTCACTGTCCCTGATATGAAAGAGGAAACTAGTCAGATGCAATGTTTTTGTCTGTTTTTCAAATGAAGCATTCATTGGAAATTATGGAGTGGCATTCCATCTTACTGTGAAGAAACTCTCACTTATTCTTTCATGTGTTTGTCAAAGAAAAATGTTTACTATTGTGTGAATACAAAGTCTACTTTGGGTTGGTCTTTAAAAGGGAGGGGGCAGGTATATGGTTAAATGCAAGTTAATTAATGATCTTATCTTGGAATTTTTTGACTCCTGTGTTTGAAACAAGTCAGGCTCTAGAAATCAACTGAAAAAAAAAACCCTCTAGTTTTACACAAGAAGAAACTAAAGATTTTAAAATGGGGCAAGGGCTTGCCCAAGTTTACAGATGTTGTAAGGAATACAGTCAGGTCTGATGCTACCTGTTTTGACACCAACTCTGGTGCCCTTTCTTCTGAAAACTGTTAACTCTTTAATGTGCCTTGCATCTACAAAGCAATATAACTTTCACAAATCAAATGGACAGTGTCTAATGTTTCTTGGGTCTTTTAATGAAGGATAATCATTATTTGTAGAGGTGCTTGTGCCTATCTTAAAACTAGGAGATCCACTGACATTTAGGCATGTAGAGAATGTAATAATGCAAGTCTGTGACAAGATGTCTTAAAAAATTGAATGAGTCTCAGAAATATTAAGAAACTCAGTCATAATCACACAGCAACTAAATGTCAGTGGCAGAATTTGAATCTGGCTCTTCCTTACTGATTCTATCCACTACATACAATGACTTTTATGGCACAGAATGTATTTTCAATAGGTATTTCTAGACCTGGTAACTAATTTATAATTGATCATTTCATTGGTAGTTAATTGGTTGATTGATCCAGTTGATACTGTGACCACTGCATCTCAGGCAATCATCAGTTGTCTTGACTTCTCTCTTACCACTGGATTCAGATGACTGGAGAAGAGAATGAGGCTGAAGACTTTGCCCAACTTTGCCTCACTTAAATTCAATTGATATGCAAGTCAAGACATCACCTTTGTGATGTCAGTGGTATTCTTTTATTTTATTTATTTATTTTTTAAAGCAACTGGGGTTCAGTAACTTGCTCAAGGTTACACGGCCAGTTATTTCTGGGTGTGGTGCTGAGTATCTGAGCCTGGATTTGATCCCAGGTCATCCCGACTCTGGGGCTAGTGCTCTTACTTGTTGAGCCACCTGGCCGCCCTTCAGCGGTCCTCTTTTAGAACAAAGAATGAACAACAACAAAAACAACAGCAACAAGAAGAAATGAAATTGGTTCTCAGCGATTGACTATAATATTTGAGAACAAGAGACCAAACTCAGATCAGTTTTGGGCAGAAAAAAAGAATTTGTGTGACTCAGTAACTTTAGAAAAGAAAGTGATTACTTAGTAAAAAATAAAACAACAAAATCAATAGTCTAAATGATTATTATAAGCATGATATGCCACTCCTCATATACATTTAGCATTAGATTTTTTTAAATCCCACTAAACAAGAATGATAGCTTACCCTTTCCGTATTCCTCATCGATTTTAGCCACACAGGACAGATCAGCTTGCTTTTCCCGAGGAATAGTTCCTTGTAATGGGATATCAGAAAGAATGGTTGTTGGTGTCATGACTTGTATATTGTTCCTTTTTGGTGAATCTTCAGGAAGTTGAGTGTGGTGAGGCATGCCCTGTGGTCCCCAAACTTCTGAAATAAGGTGAAATATTTATAATAAAGTAAAATTAGAATGTGTACAGAATTTTGTTTTCTGTTGTTCAGTTGTTTCCAAATCTTTGTGACTTTTTGGGGGGGGTTTTCTTGGCAAAAATACTGGAATGGTTTGTCATTTCCTTCTCCAGCTCATTTTACAAATGAGGAAACTGAGGCAAACAGGGTTAAGTCACTTGCCCAGTGTCATATAGCCTGTAAGTAGCCTATGCCAGATTTGAACTCAGGAAGACGAGTCTTCCTGACTCCAGGCCTGACATTCTCTCCACTGAGTCACCTAGATACCTTGTGCCAAATTAGAGTATTAATAAATATTAGTGATAATAGTAACTAATATTACATAACATTACATAAGTTACAATAGTAACTAATATTACATTTTAAACAGTAAGTTTTAAAAACCTTATAAAGTTCTGGTCTCCCAGAAATGAAATTATGGATTCTTTAAAACATATTTAATTTTAAACCTTACATTTTATTTATATAATAGGAAAACTATTGTGAATGTTTTTAATTTGGTTTAAGTATGTATTATATAAAAAACTATTATTTCTAATAATTCAAATAGAAGTGAAACTAGGGAGGAAACAATTGGGGATTTATTAAGGGTGTCTAATTTAGAGGTCACTAAATTGAAGTGCTTCTGGCAGCACTTGCAAATGTACTTCAGTAACACAGAGACAGCAAAGCTTAGTATCCAATTAGCAATCATACTAATTTAAAATTGAAGGCAACCAGGTTGTAAACTAGGGGCATCTCTTTTTGGGGGTTTCTGCTTCCATTTTCACTGAGAGGTGTTAATGTAGACCCCTACATTCAAGAAATGTTTTGTTCTGTTTAATCTAAGTATGATTTATGCTAATTCCCATTGGAGCAAAAATTTCTAGTTAGACATCTCATGTTAAGTTATGAAAAATCCTCACCAATCTCAGTGAATTTTATAGTTACAGCATCTTTCTAGATATTTATTTTCTAGATGTTTATATATTCTAGATGTTTATTTACATAGAAAACATTGAGACAGTGACGATTCCCACCCATATTCACACAGTGAGTTGGAATTGTGATGACCTTTCTAAGTAAAAATCCGAGTAAATGATGCTTTGCTGCCCTGACTTCAGGAGCTACTTCATTTGGTGCAATTCAAAATTTGACTCTAGACTGAACTGTGGGATAACCCTAAAAATGCTCTACTTTATCCTAATTCAGGGTGATACCAACCAAGTGAGTTGTTTTTTGGTAAGATCAGGTGGGAGACCAGATTACCCAGGTCCCATGCTTCAAAAATTCTTATTAAAAGATAGGCCAGGATCAGTCTGGATAGCCTAGTGAAAAGAGAGCTGAATACATGGTTAGGAGACCTGAGTTCACATCCTAGCTCTGATAAGTGTGATTATATTCTTCCTAGCCCGTATTATTTTGCCTTTATGAATTATCTCCTTTGTAAAATGTGGATGATTATGTTTGTGCTACCTACCTCCTTCATGGGTTTATGGTGAAGGAAATAGCCTATACATCTTAAAGTACTATATAAATTTGGTCACCGTTAAACTTGATCTATTCCTCTTGGACAGTTTAGCTAGGTAGCACAGTAGAAGGAGTGCTAGGTGTTTAGTGATTTTTTGGGACTCCATCTGGGTTTTCTTTTCTTTATTTTATTTTTTTTTTGCTTTTTGGAGGGCAATTGGGGTTAAGTAACTTGCCCAAGGTTACATGGAAAGTTTATTTTTGTGTGGGTGTTAAGTGTCTGAGGCCGGAACTGAACTCAGGTCCTCCTGACTCCAGGCTAGAGCTTTACTCACTGCACCACCAACCCGTCCCCTGGGTTTTTTTCTTTTTTGTTTTTTTAAGCAATAGGGGTAAAGTAACTTGCTCAAGGTTACGCAGCCAGTTATTTCTGGGTGTGGTGCTGAGTACCTGAGCCCGGATTTGATCCAGGTCATCCTGAAACTGGAGCTGGTGCTCTTACTCACTGAACCACCTGTCCGCCTCTGGGTTTTTTCCTGGAAAAGATACTGGAGTGTTTTTTTTTTTTGTCATTACCTTATCCAGGTCATTTTACATTGAAGAAACAGACAAATAAGGTCCAATGACTTGCCCAGGGTCACACAGGTAGCAAGTGTCTGAGGTTGCGTTTGAACTCATGAAGCTGAATCTTCCAGATTCCAAGCCCAGAGATCTTTCCACTGCACTGTGTGGCTGCCCTAGAAGACTCCTGAGCTCAAATACAGTCTCAGACACTTACTGGCTGTGTGACCCCAGGCAAGTTACTTAACACTGTTTGTCTTAGTTTCCTTATCTATAAATTGAGCTAGAGAAGGAAACTGCAGACCAGCCCAGCATCTTTGCCAAGAAAACCCCAAATGGGGTCACTGAGAATCAGACATGACTGAAACGAATGAACAACAACATAATAAAGAAAAACAACAGAGACTGTGTAGGGAAAGGTGAGACATCATTTGCAAATCTTATGCAGGAAAGAAAAATTACAGCTAATATAATCCCCAAAGAAAAATGTAAATAAAAACTAAGCTTCTATATAGTCATAAAAGCTAGCCTCACTGTTTATCCTCCCATTTATTTTTATTTATTTATTTTTTCCTTTTTGAAGGGCAATTGGGGTTAAGTAACTTGTCCAAGTTTACACAGCTAGGTTTTGTGTGTGTGTGTCTGTGTGTGTGTATGTATTAAGTATGTGAGGCCGGCACCAAACTCAGGTCCTCCTGACTCCCAGGCCAGTACTTTACTCACTGCACCACCTAGCTGCCCACCCTTCCATTTATTTTGACATGTAGAAGTTGGACTGCAGAATAAAGGTCAATTGAAGAATGATCTCATAAAATTTGAGACAAAGGGAGAGTGATCCTGTAGGCCCCAAATTTCAGATAAGTATAATCATCTGATGGTTGGCAATTTTTGCTGATATTTTGTGTTTTTATATCATGATTATTAAAAAAAAAACAGGTAATGAAGACTAAGCAATGCAGTTATTCCTTCAGATAGTGCCTGTAACATTTTGACCCATTGTCTCCAACCTCTCTGATGAAAGGAGAGATGCATTTCTTCATTTCTTTGCTAGAAACAAGATTGTTAACTGTAATTATACAATGTTTACTTTGGTTTTTCACATTCTTTTAATTTACATTATTTTAATTGCTGCACGTATTTTTTTCTTCTTCTTATTTCATTCTGTATCAATTTATATAGGTTACTTTGACTAGTATGTGTTTGAGGAAGGATTTGAATTCAAGTCTTCCTGACTCTAAATCCAGTGGTCTTACTATATTTCTAGGCCTCTAGTCTAAGCCAAACTCAAATCTTTTTTATGTTCCTATGTTTTCACCTTAGTTTCCTCATCTATAAAATAGAGGTAATAATATTATTTTTATAGAATCGTAGATCTACAGTTGTAAGGAATGTCAGAGGTCATCTGGTTCCTCTCATTTTTCTGACGAGGATGGTGAGGCTTAGGTGTCTTGCCCAAGGTCACTCAGGTGATAAGATCAGTGATGGTATCTAAACCCAGTTCCTCTGATGCCATAGCCAGAGGTCTTTCCACCTTACCATGCTGCCTCAAAGTTGCTTCAAGGAAAACAATTCATAAAATATAAAACAGTATGTGTGTGTATGTGTGTGGTGCTGTATTATTGATAATAATAATATTCATTATTACAGCTAGGTCCCTTTAGAAAACATAACTAATCCCCTGAAGTGGTAGAATTATTCAAATTTGCATGCATATTTCTACTGGACTGGAACCAATTCCCATATTTTATATAAACATAAACTTCAAATAGCACAAATTTGAATACATGCAGCCACTTCAGGAGATTCATTATTTGCAGTTGTTGTTTGTCTTTTGTTTGTGAAGAGGACCATGGCATGAGGAAAGCAATGCCATGATGTGCAAATGAATTGTATTTAAGCGAGGCAGGGCTATGTAAAGTCACCAGCCTCACTATGTCCTCCAGAGCCTTCTGGATGCAGTGGTAAGATACAGATCAGGATGACAAGATGGCCCTGGATGCAGTGGGAGACCTTGGCCTTTTTAAGCTAAGATCTTTGCTGGGTCTCAGTCTGCCTGAGGCAATGTCCATTCAGTGATTAAGGCTAGGTAAGAAATGAGATAAAGAATGGCCTCTTTTACCTAGTCAAAAAATTCAGTCTGGGAGGGGAAGACCCTCAGAGTTTCTGACCAAAACAGAAATAATTGCTATTTATTCGCAGTAATCGGGATCTGGCTGTATTATTAATATATGAGGTTCAGATGTCATGATAAAATGCTTTTTAAATGAACTAACACTAAGATTGAATAGAAGAGTCCATAAAATGCATCTGAAACTAACATCAAAAGAGCCTCTCATATGTAGCATAATGCATAATTCATTTAGATGTTGACTTTAGGCCTTTGAAAGAATTTTGATGATTATCTGTTATGAGCTGAGGTTCTCTGTTAAATAATTTTCATCTCCTAGTAATTCACTGATGCTTTCAAATAGATGTATTAATTCAGTTAACCTCCAGCTCTATTTTTCATGTTAATTTTCTCATTCTCATCTCTCTGTTGGAATCAAAAGTGAAATTTTCAAGCGTCAAAAGGCAATGCATGTACATTTAAATACACACGTTACATACATACACACAATAAGTAGGATAACCCATATTTTCCAATCGCTACCTTTTATTTATGTCTTTTTACATCACAATAACTTTCCCATGTCTCTCTTTGCCTCAATACAACTTCTAAGGAAAGCTTGACCAGCAACATGTCTGTGTCTAGTAGTGTATGCAACATTTCAATCAATAGTGTTCCATCACCTTCCTGGAAAGAAAACTATTGCTTCCTCCTCTTATTTCTGGGGTCAAGCTTGGTCTCTTCAAGCAATCTGAGACTTGTCCATGATCACATTCCTTATAGACTCATGAAGCAATTGTCAGTTACGTTACAGTGGTGTCTAACTCAGAAAGAAACAGATGTCTGTGACGCCATGTTAACTTAGAAAACTTCAAATTAAAATCATGTTGCATTATATTTTTTATTACTTTTGTTAATCATTTTCCAATTACATTTTAATGGTATTCTAGCCCATTCTCCACTTGGAAACTTTGCAGGTTCCTTGACTCTCTGGGGTAGGGAATATACAATTCAATCTCTGAGTTACAAAGTATGGATTCATAAGAAGCATTCCCTAATTTGGAAATACATATAACTGGTATTTATAGAGAGCTTTAAGTTTTGTAAAGTGCTTCACAAATATTGCCTAATTTGATTCTCACAATAACCCTATGAGGTAGGTGCCAGGTTAAGATGAGGCAACTAAGGCAGACAGCACTTAAGTGACTTCACCAGGGTCACATAGTTAAGAGTTAGAGACAGGATTTGAGGGCAGATTTTCCTGATTCCATGCCCAGTACTCTATCCACTATGCTATCTAGCTGCTTCTAAATCCATTATGATAGTCCACTTATTATTTGTCCTTTCTAGCTGTATAATGGTCGCTAGTGGTATCAGTTGATACAGCAGATAGAGATCTGGGCCTAAAGTCAAGAGGACCTGAGTTTAGCTACAACCTTAGACATTTACTGTGGGACCCTGAGCAATTCGCTTAACCTTTGTTTGCCTTAACCCACTGGAGATGGAAATGGCAAACCACTCCCATATCTTTGGCAAGAAAATCCCTTTAACAGCATTTGTGTGCTATGGTTCACTGGGTCATGAAGTGTGAAACACGACTAATTGACTGAAGAACAACAAAACTATGTATATAAAGCACCCCAAAAGTCTTAGAGCAGTTTAGAGCTTTAATATCTTAAAGCATCTATTTTAATAGTTTACTTTAATAACAAAAAATTTATTTTAAGCATTAGTAGTTTAAACTTCACTAAGGCTATTGTGGCACCTTATATATATAAAAGACAATGATTTCAGGAACACTAAGAGAATTAATTGCCATTATCAAGATAATTCACAAAAGCATAAATGCAAAGAGTCATTCAGAATTAATAAGGTTATCTTGGTCATGGAGTTTGGAGGTAAAAAAAAGACTCCTGATGTCCTGTCTTAATTATCCATGATGAAAAATAAAGAGAAAACCCAGACAAGGTCAAAAGAGGTCTTGAGCAGTGAAATCATGAAATGTAATGCATAAATAATAATAATAGCTAGGATTTATACAGTGCTGTGTATAGATTATTGCATTTTCTCTCACAATAACCCTGCTATTAGCATTCCTGTTTTCCCTCTTTGTCTTTTTTTTAATTTAAAAATATTTATTTTATTTTGAATTTAAGGAATAAAACAATCAATTCCCTACCATAGTATAAGAAATACGATTATACATGAAACCACAAATCTATTACATACAATTTTTCTATTCCTTTTAAATATATAATAAAAATTTCATGTAAATTTCTTTTTTTCCTTCCCTCCTCTCTTTCCCCAAAGATGATCAAATATAATAGTAGCTAAAAGATTGCAACAATATATTACAAAGATTATAAATTATGATCAAATGGGACTTATACCAGGAATTCAGGGATGGCTTAATATAAGGAAAACTATTAACATAATTGACTATATTAATAATTAAAGTAAAAAGTCAAATGATTATATCAATAGATACAGAAAAAGTTTTGACATAGGGTTGGGGAACCTCTGGCCTTGAGGCCACATGTGACCCTCTAGGTCCTCAAGTGTGACCCTTTGATTGAACCAAACTGCACAGAACAAATCCCCTTAATAAAAGGATTTGGTCTGTAAAACTTGGACTCAATCAAAAGACAGTACCCAAACACCCAGAAGGCCACATGTGGCCTCAAGGCCACAGTTTCCCCACCCCCATTACACTCATTTTTATTAAAAACACTGGAAAGTATTGGTATAAATGGATTTTTTCCTTAAATTGACACAAAAGCATTTATCTAAAACCATCAGTATTCCCATTTTATTTATTTATTTATTTATTGGAGAGGGAAAGACAAGGCAATTGGGGTTAAGTGACTTGTCCAAGGTCACACAGCTAATAAGTGTGTCAAGTGTCTGAGGTTGGATTTGAACTCAGGTCCTTCTGACTCCAGGGCTGGTGCTCTATTCACTGTGTCACCTAGCTGCCCCTAATATTCCCATTTTAAGAATAATTATAACAACAACAACTAGTAATTCTATAGCATTTACCATGTGCTGTGCATTGTGCCAGGTGCTTTATGAATATGATCTAATTTCATCCTCACAACAATCCTGTAAGGTAGGTGCTGTCACTGCCATCATGTTATAGATGAGGAAACTGAGGCAAACAGAGGTTAAGTGATTTACTCAGAGTCGCACTCCTAGAAAATGTCTGACGCTGGATTCAAACTCAGACTTTTCTGACACTATCAACAAGCTGCCTTCCACATTAGAAAACTAAGGCAGGGAAAAATTAAAGTGAATTTTCCAAGGTCATACAGCTGATAAGTGTCTGAGGCAGTTCCTATCTCCAAGCCCTAAAGTCTATTTGCTCTGCCCCCTAATTGCCTCACAAAGGCATATGCTGCCTAAAATCCTCATTAAAGAGTAAAACCTTATTATAATGTGACTTTTTATTAAATAGATTTTGATATAGCTGCATCAAACCGTATCTCTAAAATATAACACTAAATGCTTCAGGATACTGTGTTTTCATAGGTAGATTTTAAAAATTTCTTCACTGATGCAGATGTTTAGGTTTTTGTAGTTGGTTTAGTTCAGGGGTTTTTAACCTGATGTCCATGGATCTATTCTAGGGGATCTATCAACTTAGGTGAAAAAAAATTTTGCATATTTATTTTCAATGAAATTTATTTATTTTTTAGAAATATATTTATTTTGCTCAAAATTTAGCATTTCCTTCAGTTAGGAATATAGGCAGCAAACATTATTCTGAGAATGTGTCCATAGGTTTCCCCAGATTGCTAAAGATATCCAGGATACCCCCCACACCCAAAAAAAGATTCAGAACCTCTAGTTTAGAGTTATCATGTCCATAAGTAACTCAACAGTAATAAGTAGAGTGGTGAGTGGCTAAAGCACTGATGATGAATGTCTGTGAACCAACCTAGGCTAGTGGTCCAGGGAGAGTAGACTGTATTTTCAAGGGGTGTGCTGGTAAATATATAACAACCAGCTCACCAAAAGAAAAACCCCATAAATGACAGACTTCAAAGTTTAATCTGTATTATTAACATTTTCATCACTTTCTTAATTCTATATGAACAACAAAACAATAAATCAAACCTTTATTTGTAGTGTTTGCTGATTTCTGAGGTACGGATGCTCACACTGAAAATTTTAACAACCATCTCTTGAGTACTAATTAGTGCTGGCTTCAGCATACCCCTGCCTTCACTCCAAGTCTTTTCTAGTTTAGTAGGACCTTCTAGAACTGATGGTGAACTGTCCAAAATGAGGAAGCATAGGAGTTTGATGGAAGAATAATAGCTAGTAATAACTAGAATCAAGCTGGTTAGAATACATGGCATATTAGTCCTGTCTCCCAGAAGCTGTTAGTAGAAGGATCTCACTATTGTTACTGTAAGTGTTGGGGTATTCCTTTCCCTTGCCCTTGATAAAAGATTGTAACATTGTAGATTTAAAGACTAGCAGGGAATATCTTATCACAAAACAGCTCATTCTACTCACCTTTTAGATAGCTTTTGAGGAAAGATATATCCTTACATTTTGCCAGACAGCAAATTGTAGTGAAAAGAGATTGGGATGGAGTAATGGTAATGGAATTTGAAATCCTCTTGTATTGGCTTGGTTTTTGAGTTAAGTGTTAAAACTCAGAGCCACTTGTGGGATGGACTTGTTGATGTGAAGAGAAGGGCCGAAGTGGCAGAGAGAGGCCAGAAGAAATTTTGGGAGCAGCATCGTGGAGGCAGAGAGAGAGAGAGAGAATTGCTGGGGGCCAGAGTTGCTGAGAGAGAGAGAACTGCTCGCCAAAGCCAACAGGACTTCTGAATTGGAGCTGCCCAGGACTCTTAAGAACTACCACCTGGAGCTGCCGAGAACTGAGGAGGCATGACTGTGGTGCCAGTATTTTTTCTGTCTGTTTTGATGTTATTTTGCCAGATCTGTCTGCTGGTAAAGGAGAGTGTTGTTACAGAGGTCCTGGAACCTTGCTGTTGGTTCAGAAGCCCTGAAGGAGGATTTTCTTCTGTATGTTCACAGAAATCCTGGAGGAGGGTCTTGCTGATGTTTTCAGGGGTCCTGAGACTGTTCGGCAGACAAAGAGTGAATTGATGAGGACTCTGCCAATATATTTTGTGGCTTTGTTAATCTTTGCCTTCCCAAAAACAGAGATTGCTAAGAACTTGCCTTGGGTGAAGATGAAGAAAAGACCTCTCCTTGGGTACTGAATGCTGTGGTGATATAACCTTGGTGTGGCTTAGGGGTAGATGCCTTTGTGCTCTCCACTGCCCCTTTAAGAGAATGCTTGGTCGTGATGGATGGTATTGTAATTCAGTTGTGATCCAGGGGTGGAAAACTTTTGACTTTTACACTTTGTGACTGACCAAATTAATGTACTTTGTTTATGATTTCAAACTAATCTCCAGTTGAAAAAGAAAAGACTTTGTGATTGACTAAATGAATGTACTTTCCAGGGGTACAGTACTTGGACCTTAGTACTTTGGATTGAATTGAGGACTTACTAAATGACTGAGTTACCCCCCTGTATTTTGATTTTGATTTTCTGTGAATGTTTTGCCTTAATTTGTCACTGAAAAAATGGAGTTTGCTTTGCTCGTAATCCGAACCTGAAAGTTGCTTGTGCTTGGCGTTACAGAGAGTTAGACTAAAAAGAAAGTGTGGTTCATTGGAAAGTATGTTGAATTTGGATTGAGAGGAAGTGACTTTGAATCTTAGCTCTGCCACTGTCTAGTTATGTGACACACCGGAAAGTCACCTCATCCCTAGGACTCACTTTCCTCAACTATAAAATGAGGATGTTGGAATAGGTGACCTCTCAGGTCTGTTACTACTCTAAAGCTGTAATCCCGAGTATTGAAATTACAACTTAATAGATTTATGAAAGGGAGTAAGTTACTTAATCCTTCTGGGTCTTCTGCTTCCTTTTCAATATAATGAATATACCTAACTAGATAATCCATAATTTTTCTTCCAGTTCATTTATTTCCAACTTCCAGTAAAGATTTATGATCTAAATAATCCATTTCTAAAACTCGCTCTAACAAAAGATTACACGAACTTTTGCAAATGCTAGGAAATCATAAAAGAAGTATAATTTCTGCCAACCAGGACTGGAATGAAAATAGTTTGGCGAGGCTAAGGACAAGGATATTTGATTTTGCAGGACCTGCTCACACTAAAATACTCTTTCTGAATTTGGTTTGGGTCCTTTGAGAGCATGGTGACCTCAATCCATTATCCACTGTCTCAATGTCCTGGTTACTCTCCCTATACTGCCCTGCCCCCCCCCCCGTCCCCCGTCCCTGCCCCCTGGCCCCTGCCAGACACAAAATTCCTCAGTATCCCAGGTTTGTAGCTATACCTCCGGTTAAAATGATGAATCACAATAAAAAGCTCACCTTTGCACATTGCTTTATTTCTCTTACGGAATGATACTACCAGGAAAATATTTGGAGCATTGTTGTGCGGTGGCTATCAAGATGATGACCATAGGAATAACTTAATCATGAACACTGAAAATGCAGACTTGTGACAGAGTGTTATACCAGCCAATATTTAAATCAGATAGAAAATCTGCAAATGTTGTTTATCTCATTTGGACAGTTGATACCTATTGACTTTTATCAAAAAACCAAAAATGTTAAGACCTGTTACATTCCAAACCCTTAGAGTGAAGTAGAATGTTTTTAGGGCTGTATCAATACCCCTCAACAGCAATGTGACTCTCTTACTTGACTAAATGAGTTCTTTGAGTTGCTTGTTTTAACTGTCATGTAAGTTAGTTAAAACTAGGATGAAGCAATTGAAACTCTAACCCACATCTAGAGCGGGGTATGCTTACTTCACTTCATGGTACTCTGGTCCATCAGCCTTACTACACAATGCAACCATCCCAGCTCCCTCAGTTGGCCCTGGGCAACCACCCTGAGGGGCTCATGCTCTGGGCCACATTTCCTGCATACCACTACTTCCTATATCCTTTTCCCTCTCTGGAGGTGGGTCACCTCCTTTTCCAGTATGACTGCTTCCAAATGAAGGAGATTGGCTTAGGGATTCACACTGTGCCTCTTATGGGGAACTCCTATAACATCCTTTACACTCACAGAAGGAATTGTGAGACCTGTGTGCAACAGCAAGCAGCCCAGCACACCCAGGATGGCTGCTAGCACAGGTTCTTTGATCGGCTTTTCTAAAGGAAAGCAACTCAAAAGGGGTTAACAATCTTACTTTAATCAAACACATATATCATTCACTTAGTTCAGGGGAAAACATCAGCACCCTGACCTTAAGAAAATACAAACAGAAATTACAAGTAGACAAAAAATACAGACAGAGAAAATAACACAATTCAACAACACCAACAGCCAGGGCTTCTAGCTACTGACCATTACATACACATAGTTACCAGAGAGAGAAACACCAACATCTGGGACTACCCAGAGTCTCATCTGGCCAAATCACGCAACTCTTGCCAAAAGGGAGCCCCAAAGGAAAACCTCACCTCAGAGGTATATATAGCCTTCTCCGGGGCCAGGAGACATCACAACCTTCAGTGACCTAATTATAAAGCAACAAAAGGTGTGGTCCTTCCTTAAAAATAAGCCTCCCCTAAGCAAACTTCTCTTGTTGGGCTCGAAGTGAGGCTCATTAAGGGACAGGGAAGATCTTCAAATTCCCTTACCATTACACTGTCTCCCCCAATCCCAATTTAGTGTCCCTGAGTCTCTCTCCCAATGGGGTCTAGGGTCTCCTCCCTTCAAAGTTGTCATAAGTGCTAGTTACATGATAGCCAACATGGCACAATGTTTTGATGTTGGAGGACCTGCATTCAAATCTCATCTCTGTGATTATCTGCATAACACTGGGTAAACCTCAATCTCTCTGGGCCTAAGGTTTCTCTTCTGTAAAATAAAGAAGATGGAAATTCCTTCAAACACTAACTCTCAGGGTGGCTAGGTGGCTCAGTGAGTAGAGCACTGACCCTGGAGTCAGGAGACCTGGGTTCGAATCTGCCCTCAGACACTTGACACAAAAAACCAGCTGTGTGACCTTGGGCAAACCCCAATTGCCCTACCCTCCCCCCTCAAAAAAAAAAAGCAAACTCTAACTCTGAGCTCTGGCTAAAACAACAACAAAAATCATTTTAAACCTTCCATTTTTTTTTAGCACTTTAGTTTTCTCACTTCAATCTTATGAACTAAATTATATAAGTATCATTGTTCTCGCTTAACATATGGTAGAACTAAAGTTGAGAAAATGTAAATGATTTGTCCATATTCTCAGGGCTAGGAAGCAGTGGAGCTAACAGTCTTGCAGAGCTTTCCAACTCCAAGTCCACTGTTATTTCTAATATACCATGCTGCTTCTTAGACAAAACCTTGAGAAGAGGCTATGTTTGGTCTGTACTAGAATAAAAGGTTTGAACTATATCAGAGATTCCTAATGTGGGGTCCACAAACTCTTGCGGGTATCATGGGAAGCTTTCAGGGAATCTGTGAACTTGGATGGGAAAAATACTCACATCTTTAATTTCGCTAACGTTGAACTGAATTTTAGCATTTTCTTCCATTATGAATGAAAACAAAATAAAGCACTTTATTCTGAGAAGGGGTCCGTGGGTTTTACCATACTGCCAAACTCTGTTCATGACACACAAGTTAAGAACCCCTGATCTAAATTATATCTAAGATCCAATCCAGTTCTAAAATTCCATGACTTAGTAATAATCAGTCAGTAGGTCAATATTCATTTATAAAATACCTACTTCGTGGCAGGCACTGTGCTAAGCACTGGGAATACAAAGAAAGGTGTAAAGTACTATATAGCACAAAATTCCATGTGCCTTAAAATAGTATTGATAAATGAAATTTTCTGCTCTCAAAGTCTGCCAGATTGAATATGTCTTTAATGGGATATTAATATACTTAGATAATGTGAATAAACTAACCTGTAAGAGTTATTCCTTGGATTATATATTGGGAGTCCATCTTGTTCAGGTTTACTTCATGGAAACTTGAAAGGAACCTACTTTCTGCCATGAAAAAATATTTTCAATTTTTGCAAAAATTATAGTAATGAACAGACTGACATTCAGTAGTTTTTGTTTTTGAAGTTTTAAATCCTTGGGCCTATGCTTCATAAATGACCAAAGAAGAAAAAAAATTTTTTTTTGTTGTTTTGTGGAGGTGGACCTAAAATTAGAAACTAAGAATTGATCCTCTTAATCCTCCATGTTTAAATTTGGTATTTTATTCTACCTAAAATTAGTTTGGGTTTTACTGATTCATCAACCTTCTAAGTCTATTCATTGATCCTTTGACCTTGTAAGCCTCATGGGAATCAGCTTCCATTTCATCTAGCTATTCCTGTAGTCAGTCGTGATAGGGTCTGTACCTATAATTTAGTTGGCAAAGGGAATTCTTCCAACACAGTTTAGCAACTTCTCTGAAACTTGGAATCTTAGAGAATTGTCTTGAGTGGTAAATTGATTTGAAAAAACCCATATTTAGGGGCGGCCAGGTGGCTCAGCGAGTAAGAGCACCGGCTCCAGTGTCGGGATGACCTGGATCAAATCTGGGCTCAGATACTCAGCACCACACCCAGAAATAATAACTGGCCGTGTAACCTTGAGCAAGTTACTTAACCCCTATTGCTTTATAAAAAAAAAAAAAAGAAAAACCCCATATTAACATCATCTATGTTTTAGTGTGGGACCTCATGAAGACTGCATACATGTTTGATACCTCTGGCCTAGAACACTGGGAGGTTCAAAATTTTGTTCAGGTCATAAAGTCAATATGGGTCAGATGTAAGACTTAAACTCAACTTTTTTTTTAGTGGATCTAAGGCAAGAGGTTAGGTGACTTTCCCAAGGGTCAAACAGCTCATAACAGTCAAAAGCAGGATTTAAACTCACTTTTTCCCCTGACTTCAGTTGGCTGTTAATTAGTATTTATTAAGCAACTGCTACATGCCCAGAGCTATGCTAAGCACTGGGGACACAAAGAAAGCCAAAGGACTGAAATACATACAGGGTAAGATTGGAGATAATCTCAGTGGGAAGGCACTGAGATTAATGGGGACCAGGAAAGTCTTCTTACAGAAGGAGAGATTTTAGCTGAGACTTGAAGATAGCCAAGGAACCTAGGAGGTGGAGATAAGAAGGGCTCTAACCACTACTTTTTAGGATTATTTTGATAAAATTTTCACCATATCACCTTCTGTGTCTATGAAGCACCACATCACTCCTGAGATGAATGGCATCAAGGTACCATCACCAGGAATGAAGAAGATTTAGACAATGATGATAGCCAATGTCTAACAGGGTTTCTTTGAGTAACATAACTACTTTAAATAAAAACTATTCCAATACTTCAAGAATCTGTAAATTTATTCAGAGTGAGTATTCCCTCCATCAATATAGTCAATATCAGCTTCATGCCTGGCCATGAAAGAGGTATCAGAAAAAGCTCAAGCAGAAGTTAATGATGTTATTTGGTGACTGTTGTCAAAGTACACATAGCTGATTCTCGAACTGATCTAGCTTGGTCTTTGGACAACAGGCATAAAATACCTCACTCACTTCTACCTGAGTCCTTCCAAAGTTTTGTTCTACTGACCTGGTTTCTGAGGATGCAGCATCAGCTTCATGCCATGAAGAGATTTCAGGAAAGGGGTCATACTGAGGGTGAAATACAAGTATATCTAGGTCATTTCCTCAATTCACTGCTTCATATTGGCCCCAAACAACCAGCCATAGTGTTGTCTTAAAGAATTTAGGGAATACTACTGAGATAATTTGACAGAATAATAAAAAAAAAGCAAAACCAATCTACCTTTCTAAATCTATCACGCATTACTATCCCCAAATTCTTAGCACAATGCCTGGCATAGAAGCACTTAATAAATGCTTGTTGATTTGATTTGAATCCATGAATTCTACAGTTCAGCCATACTGATTTACTTGCTGGCCATCGCATACAGTATTGCATCTCCCATAAGCAAATTTTTACATAGGCTGTCTCACAGCTTGAATTTATTTTCAGCTGGCTCAAATCTATATATTTGTCCATTTTTATTGTTCAACTTAAGTTCTGATGGGGGATGGCAATAGGTTATACAGGAACTCTGATCCTTATTAAAGACCAGAATGCATGCAATATAGTCTGAAAAAGAATTCAGTAGGCCCAAGCACTCTTGAAGACAGGTTTGTAAAAGTTTATTGTATGCTTTACAGTGGGCAAGGGTCCTTAGAGGGCCTGCAAAATTAAAGAAGACATAGGCATAGTTTATTGTTTTTAAGGAGTCTAGGCAATTAATCAGATGTCTATTATGCTAACTAGTTGAGTAAGGGTGAGATTAAGGAGGAGTTAAAGAGTGGTCAGTGCTTAAAGGAACATGGACTTTTAATGTATTGCCCATAATTCACTGGGAAATAGCCCAAGGTGGGGCTACCTGAAGGTGTGGTTTTAGGCCTGAAACATCACTAAGTCAGCTAGCGGTCAAGGACTTACTGAGAAGTGCCCAGTCTGCCACCCATCAGTGTCATGTTTGACTAGATGGATGTTGGGAACCAAGGCTAACAGAGACTCAGTATGTGGGTAATTGACTAAGGAGTTAACCTATAGATAATGCATTGAAGTATTCATAGGGCAGCTGACCACCTACTAAAGGGAGATAACATTTGCCTAAGCTAAAATGTTTATAGATGGTTTGGTGAAGGATTCGTGGGTGTAGCTTGTTATTGTTCCAAGCAGAAATAAACAGTTGATGGGTTGTTGTTGGGCAGAGTGCTGGCAGGGGGAAGGTGTAGAGTTAATGCTCTGAGGCTGGGGAGGAGGAAATGTGATTTTACAGACTGGTTTTACAAATTGATTTTACAAACTGATGTTACAAACTGATATTACAGACTGATGTTACGAACTGATGTTACAAACATAGATCCCAAGCACCCTATCAGTTCTCCATCCTAAAAGAGGTCTTGTCTAATTGTCCTAGTGACTAGTGCGTCTTTGCACTCCTATTACCAGGTAGGTGGTATATTTGCTTTGCACATATTTGTATAATTTGTATTTAGTTATATATATTTACTTTGCACATATTGTATAATTTGTATTTAATTATTTGTATTCATGTTGTTTTCCATGACAGAATGTAAGCTTTCTGAAGGTAGAGACTGTGACCTGTTGTTTTTGTATTGTCTACACTCAGTTCACTGACTGACATGCTTTATTGATTGACTGATAGATTTATATCTTTGAGACCAAAGTTAAATTGAATCCCTGATTGTAGGCGATGGCTAAGCTTTCTTTTTTAAATTTTAAATATTTGTGTATTTATTTTTAAAAATTTGTCTATTTAGTTTTTTTAGGGAGGGGGAAGGCAGGGAAATTGGGGTTAAGTGACTTGCTTAAGGTCACACAGTTAGTAAATATTAAGTGTCTAAGGTCACATTTGAACTCAGGTCCTTCTGACTTCAGGGCTGGTGCTCTATTCACTGCACCAACTAGCTGCCCCAATATTTATTTACTTTTAGTTTACAACATTCAGTTCCACCATCCTGAGTTCCCAATTTTCTCCCCCTTCTTCTCTTGTTCCCTCCCCCACCATGGCGGTGGCTCAGTTTCTTAAGGTCATTAAGTAATATGTGAAAGAAGATTGTATGTAACCTTCCTTCCTGCAGAAGTTTTGGCCCCTCTCTCCTTCCTCTTTTTTTTCTTTATTTCCTTTTGTTTGTAAACTACCATCAAGTAGCCTTTATTTTCACCTCTAAAAGCACTGAAGTAGCCCTTAATCAATTAGAATGGCCAGGCACACTTGAGAGATGAAATTCTAGAAGCACCTTCTGCCAACAAAATCTCCCCATATTGTCTTTGTATTTAGAGTGTTGCCATACTTTAACTATCTGGGCTTTCCTGCTAATAAAATTATTTCTATTTGATTCTCATCGATACATCATTAACAAGCCATAAGCCTTTTCCTCCGTCTTTTTTATTTTATACTTAACCACAATTACTGCACTAATCTCAGACTTCTTCCTTCTATATCTCTCTAGTCATTCCTCCAAGTACTCAATTCACTGAATGACCTGCTTCAAACCTTGTAGACTACATTCAAGGCACTCCATAATTTGACTCCAACATACCTGTCCAAATTTAGCACATATGACACGTTTTTATGTATTCTAAATTCCTCCAAACATCTTTACATTTCCCTGCCTCAGTTTTATTCCTATCTCTCTTCTATATATTTATAAGATAAATTCATCTTACATCTATGATGTTAAAATCTTTCATAGTCCCAGTGTAATTGGGAACCTTTTCACAATACATCCTTCCATTTCCCTAGTAAGAAATAATCTTTCAGGTGAGGCCAGGTAGCACAGCGAGTAAGAACATCGGCTCCAATATCAGGACGACCTGGAGATCGAATCCCGGGCTCAGACACTCAGCACCCACCCAGAAACACCTGGCCGTGTAACCTTGAGCAAGTTACTTAACCCCAATTGCTTAGGGGTGGCCAGGTGGCTCAGCGAGTAAGAGCACCGGCTCCAGTGTTGGGAAAGACCTGAAAATCGAATCCCGGGCTTCAGACACTCAGCATCACACCCAGAAATAACTGGCCATGTAACCTTGAGCAAGTTACTAAACCCGGATTGCTTAAAAAAAAAAAAAGAATCTCTCTCTTGTATTTCATTTGCACACATATTCTATGCCATAATGTATTTATTTATGTACATACAAATTCTTTCCTCTATTATATTGTAAATTCCATAAGAGTAGCAGCAGCAGCAGCAGCAGTAACAGTAGGTTGTTTTTATTGTTTTGATATTTGCCCTAGAAATGAGCATAGTGCACTGTCTGTAGCAGGAAAGTGACAATGCTTGACAATCAATACAGACATCTTAAACTTGGAGCTTCGCATGTTTCTCCCCTGTATCATTCATCTGGGCAGCTTGGTGGCACAGTGAATGGACTGCTGGACTCAGAGTTAGGAAGACTCATCTTCCTGAGTTCATGTCCAGCCTCAGATACTTTCTAGCTGTGTGACCCTGGTCAAAACACTTAACACTGTTTGCTTCAGTTTCCTCATCTGTAAAATGACCTGGAGAAGGAAATGGCAAACCAATCTAGTGTCTTTGACAAGAAAACCCCAAATCGAGTTACAGAGAGTTGTACATGAGAGAAAAATAACCAAAACAATAAAATCATTCATTTAGCATTCAAATATAATTATCTCATTTTTTTATTGTATAGAAAGGCAGCATGATGTTATGAAGTCAAGTCAACAAGAAAGAAACTATTAAGTGCCTACTGTGCTAAGTTCTATTGATGCAAAGAAAGGCAAAAACAGACTTTTCCTCAAGGAGTTCTTGGTCTAATGCTGGAGTAGAAAGCAAGGTAGATGTGGGTTCAGTAAAATGCCAAGTACAAATTGTATCTATGACACATACTAGCCATGTGCCTATGGGCAAGTCAATTCAGGCCTCCCAACTTTGATTTCCTTACTTATAAAACAGAGATGAAAGTAGTTGATCTTAATATTTGCACTACCTATCTCAAAGAGTTACAATAATCTGATAGGAAATGTTCACAAAGTGCTTTGAAAACTATAAAGTATAATGTGAATATTAGTCATTATATTTGCCATTCATCTCACTTTTGTGCTTATCAACTGAATTCAAATAGAAAAAGCAATCAGACAAGGCTATGTCCTGAAATTACTCTCTTAGATTTAGTGTTCTGAAGACTGCTGCACAGGTGGATAAAATACTTCTTTTAATGGGCAATTGAAAATGTTTTGGGTTGTAACTTCTTTGGTGTTACTGAAAGCCTCTTTGGGACCATATTAGTAACTGAAAAGATGATATGCACCTCTTTGTGCTATCCCAGGGTTTGTATTTTTGCCACTATGTTTCTATATTTTGATAGTTTTCCTCCCTCTAACTTGGAGAGTAGAACTATTTGGCATAACAACATAGATTGCATTTTATTTTCATAGATTTTGTGAATGTGAGGCAGTCAGGCAGTGCAGCAGACAGAGGCATAGGTTCTGGAATCAGGAAAAGCTGAATTCGAATTTTTTTCTTAGACATTTACTAGCTATGTGAAACCTGGACAAGCCATTTAACTTCTTCCTGCTCAAATTTCCTCATCTGTAAAATGGAGATCATTATTATGAGAATGAAATGAGATAATATTTTAAGGTATTTTATAAACCTCAAAGCATTATATAAATGCTATCATCATCATCATCACTAATATTATGTGCACCAATAGTATATTGATTTTGGAAAACAGTTTTCTTAGTGGTATTCATCCAATTTACCTACAATTTATTTGTGGAAATATCAAGGTGCTTTGTATTTGTAGTGCAGGGATTTGCCATCTGTTAGATTGCTAAAGGTAGTGAGGTTCTTTTGCAGAATTCAAGTCACAAGACTGTGTCTTGCTTCATATTTTTTTTGGAGGGGGGAAGGCAAGGCAATCAGGGTTAAGTGACTTACCCAAGGTCATACAGCTATTAAGTGTCAAGTGTCTGAGGCTGGATTTGAATTCAGATCCTCCTGACTCTAGGGCCAGTGCTCTATTCACTGTGCTACCTAGCTGCCCCTTCATATTTTTTAAGTACTAAATTTTTTCAACCTATGGTCACGTTTTATAAAGTTTCTTTCATTTCCTTACATAATCCACATTAATAAACCTGATTTTTAAAAAATAGCCTCTTTACATTTTCTGGTGGTCATGACATAACTCTGGATTGTCTGTAATAAATATTTCTAATGATGTAAACAAATTGATAGTACTCAGTAATTTGTTTATTTAAGAAGTCCCATGAAAGGGACCCAATAATTGTATAGACCCTCTATGGAACTTTGGTCCTTGCCATTTGAAATAAATATTGCATGGCTATACTAGATTTTGAGTTAGTCTGCATTGAATTAACCATGCTATCTAGTACAAAGAAGCAATCCGTAAGAATATTTTCAGCATATTCTAAATATGCTGAAAATGATAAATATATATATATATATATATATACATATATATATATATATATGCTAAATATACAAGATATGCAACACGGGCTATCTCTACCAAACCAAGAGTAAAAGAGTTCTTGTCCTCAAGGAACTTGCATTCCTTTCTCAGTGTATCCATTTATGAAACAAGGGGTTTTGTAAAGATGATGTCTATAGTCCTACACATTTCTAAGTCCTATGACAAGATGGACTATCTCTTTTGTCCTTAATCCCAGGAAAGAATCAACAAAATTTGTTCTTGAAAGTTAAAACTTGCATTAATAAATTTACTGATAGGATGAGAGAATGTAGTCCATTTCCTTTATTTTCTCTTTAGTGTGATTTGTTTAGAAATTGGTAATATCCTGGCTTTTGCTTATGTTTTATGGAAGGCCACGTCTGTCAGGTCTCATAGAATTAATTTACGAGATCTAGAAGGTTTTACTGACTCACTTAATCAGAAAACTAAACATAAACAGTCACTATGTTCTGTCCCTCAGTGGACTAATGAAATATGTTATTCATAGAAGCCTGAGGCCAGCTACAAATACAAGGGCACATGCCAATTTCTCTGCTCTGCTGAAACTTTTAAATCTCCATTTCTGAATCCTTGAATTGCCACCCTCACTGCCTATTCAAATAATAGCTATCATCATAAATCTTATTAACCACTATTAGAAAGATTTGTAGGAAACTGAAAATATTTCTTTCTTGACATCCATCTGCTCTTGAAATTTGGAGCCCTTACCATGATAATTAGAATCACAGACTCAATTTCACAATTAAAAAGGATCTCCTTCAATAGTAACTCACTAGGGAAATAGCACCACTCCCTGGAGTTAAAGTAGAAAGGACCATGAAGGAAACAGAATGAGTTTGGGGGCTCACTCCTGGAAGTGAGTTTTGTGTTGTGGGTTTCGATAATAAAATGTAAAGCAAAATGGTAATCAGGATAGATCACTGGGCCTGGAGTCAGAAAGATGTGATTTCACATCTGGGCTCAGATATTTTGTGACCCTGGGGAAGTCACTTAACCTCTTTCTGCCTCAGTTACCTCATCTACAAAGTGGGATTATAATGACACCTACCTCCCAGGCTTCTTGTTACAAGCAATTGAAATAATATTGGAAAAGTGCTTAGCATGGTGCCTGGAATACAGTAGTCACTCAATAAATGCTTGTTCCTTTCCTCCCTGATATTCCAAATTCTGTTGTAGTGTTGGTCCTTATCCCTCTATGTCTTCTGTTCTTTAGTACCCTTACTATATTTGTACAATATTACAATACCTTCTGAGTCTCTCTTTAGAACAGAGGTCACTTTCTTCCCCTCTGTTTCCTTCTTGCTATGCTATATTCGAAGCATGTTGCGTAATTCACACTTTCTCTCAACACAGACCAGGAAACATTTGTTCCAAATAGTAATTTGTGAATGTAATTAAGAAAACTAAGAGAATAAATAATTTACTTGCCTGGTTTTCCCCAACTTAAAATGAAACAAAATTCTTCTGACTCGTTTTTTACAAGACTAGAGCTTTTTCAAGGAATATTTTAATCTATTTTGTGTTTTAATCATACAGTAGAAGTTCTGAGGAGGATGAGAGATAACATCAAAGCAAATTGGCCTTCCAATGAAGTGTGATTTTAATTTCATTGAAGGAAACAAGATTATTTCCCAATGAAAGTTGTGTTTTTCTTACATGAAAAAAAATAATTAGCATTTACCAAAAAATCAGTACCGATCTTGTCTCATTTGGAACATATCGTTACCTTTTAAATATCTGTTTTAATATGCCCTAAGTGAATCCCAGCCTTATCCTTATTCCTGTGATGCTCAGTTACACAGAACATTTACTTTGAGAAGCTTGAATCATTTCCCCATATAAAATTTTCTTTTTTTTTTTTTTGACTGGATGTCCATGTAGGGAGCTCCCAAAGAAGAAATTTCCCCTGCTAATTCATATCAGTATGTTTTTTTGAAACTTAGAGTCTTAGAGAGTTGCTTGAGGCACTGAGAGTTTGAGTAAACTCCAGAGTCACAAACTAAGTATGTGTTTAAGACAAGACTTGAACCTAGGTCTTCCTGTATCTGACTGTGGCACTGCTACTTCTTTTGTTATTAACTTTTAAAAAATACAGCATTCTAACTTGGACATTGACTAAATTAGACGAGAAAGTTATGGCACCATTGCTGTTTTATAGATTGGGCAAACGGAATCAGAGATTTGAAGTTACTTTCCTCAAGGCACATAGGGTAAAAGGAGGCCATATTTTCCTGGAAGATCAGGCAAAGATCACTTACAGTTTCTATAAACCTTAAAGTGTTTTCTTAAAGCATTTTTCAAATAAATCTTCTTAATGTAATTAAAAAGCTGAACTAAGTATGAGGATCATTAGGGAATGGGTGAAGGGACTTCACCAAATAATCTTTTTTAGACCAATTTAGGAGATGGATAGATTAGACATATCCACTTTGGCTTCAAGCTTTCCAAATGGGATTGGTTAACTCAACAGTCTATAGTAATTTAATTTTTGTTGTTGTTTGTTTGGGGTTTTTGTTTGTTTTTAGCCTAGCTTATTTTGGACCAAGAGGGACTAAGCAAGATAGAACTTTGGAAATAGTTTCTTGAGGCCTTGTCATTTCAAGTTCCAGCTAACGTCCAAGGGTACCTAGGCTAAGAAAGGAATGGAGAAGGTTATGGGTATTGAATACTTACTATGTGCTAGACACTGGGCTAAGTAGTTTACAAATGTTATCTCATTTAATCCTCACCAGAGCCAAGGGAAGTAAAGAGTATTATCATCTCCATTTAATAGTTGAGGAAACTGAGGTAAATGGAGGTTAAGTGATTTACCCCAGATCACACACACATCTATAAATCAACCTTTATTCAAATACATTCATTTTAATCCACTTAGGTGGCTTATGTATGAGGAAAAAAAGCATTTAGAATCTGAGAACTTTCATTCAAATCACAGCTCTGTCATTTGCTCTCTATGTGACTTGGCACAAGTCAATTGACCTCTTAGAACTCAATGTCTTCAACTACAAATTAAGGTGGTTTGACTAGATGACATTTGCGGTCCCTTATAACTCAGGTCTTCCTTACTCCAAGCCCAATGTTCTATCCACCATGCCATCTAACTTCCCCCATTTACTTCCAGAAATCCCGTTGTACAGGAGGTCAGGCAAATTCAATGATATTATGGTGAATTTCTCCTCATCTTCTTCCTAAACCAGTTTAACCTGTGTACTTACGACTGTTCCAGTAATAGGCTTAACTGACATACTGACATGAAGGGGAGAATGTCACCTATCCTGATGAGTATTCACTAGTTGTACTAGAAGCCTTAAAATGAACCACAAAGTATTAGTGTTGATGTCGAATGCTATGGATGATCTATGTGTAAATTGCTGGTTGGGTTAACTGACATCACAGCCCCACCCTGCTGAGCGACTTTTGGCAAGCTGAGAGTCTGTATCCTCCTGACATCAAGGCTCTTGCTCATCAAGGCAATATTCATTGTTCATTATTCTCCTGGTGACAGTTCAGAATTTGGATGCATACCAACTAAACTCTTGAGACCGATACTCTTTGCTTCCTCACGTGTGTACAGAGGGAAAGGTAACTAGACCTGAAGCTCTCAGAGAGAACATCATCATCACATCAGCCATGTATCACACAGATGACACAGGCTATTCCCATTAGTGTTTCTTAAATATGCTATTCTTCTAGGAAATAGTGTTGCAATATAGGTCAGTGTTCATGCTTTTAGAAACCTGTCCTTCCAGGGGTTTCCAGAATCTTTTAATTTACTGTTGATTTATTTCCCTCACTTATTAATTTTTCCTTTCTAAAAATTAGAACAAATGGTATACCCAAACTTTTAACTTACCCATTTTGGATTTTTGTTCAATAATTGGAAAAACAACATTATTTTTCTTCTTCTTCCAGGTCCCAGTACCGGATGATGATGGGCTATTTTCTTCTGAAGTGAGGTTCATAGCTAGAGAAAAATGTTAGTTGAATAATTAAATGTTTCTTTTTCCACATCTAGCACAGTCTGTAGTAAAGGGAATTCTTAAATTTTCTTCAGAAATATCACGTTCAAGTCCCCAGTGTAAGCAAGATATTCTTTTGGTGGTATAATTCATTATACTGATAACTAAAGCATAAAGTTCAATACTAAATAGAACAGTACCTCATGATTCACAGTATAAATAGTATAGCCCTAACTATTTAAGATATTGTTCTGACACATATGGATAATGCATCTATAAATCAATCCTAAATCAAATGTATTCATTTTAATCCAGTGAGGCAGAATGTTTAATGAGAAGGGTGAATTTTGAAGTGGAGAACCTGGGTTAAAATCATAACTCTCCCACTTACAATCTATAGGTCTCAGGGTAAGTAATTTAACATCATAGACATCAGTTCACTCAATTATAAAATAAGATGGTTAGACTAGATGGCATTTGAGGTCCCTTGTTGCTTTAAATCTATGTTCCTTTGATTTTAGTGATGAATAATTAGGAACTGGATATCCTCATGTCTAGTGAACTCATTTTGTGTTTACCATGGTTTATCTCTCTCCTTTTCAATTCACCTTGCCATATTGACTTTCCTTAATCATAGATCTGCCTATTTTATGCCTCTATTCAATAAATTCCATAAGCTTCTTATTTCTTCTGGGATACAATACAAACTACTCTTTTTAGCTTTTAAAGCTCTCTATAACCTATAGACTTGTCTTTCCAACTTAGCTATCATTCTAGCCTTATTGTACCTTGCTCCCCCATTGTACTGTTATTCAACCAAATTGTCCTTCCCTTTCCTCACTTCCAACACTGTATTTTCCACTTCCATATCTTTGCCCTGGCATTTCCTTCATGCCTAGGTTACGTTGCTTCTTCACCTTCATCTTATAGATTCCTTCTCTTCCTTCAGGACACACTTTTGACATAAATACTTTCCTTTTCTCCTTTGTTACCCATATGCTAATTCCCTCACTCTTAAGTACTTTTTAAAATTGTCTTAAATGTATTTATATTTATTCTGAACTTTTTTTTTGTAAATGTATCTGTTGTCTCCCTTACTGCTAGGTAAGTTCCTTGATAGCAAGGATTATTTCATCCTTTGAATTTGTATCTTCACTATCTGTCAAAGTGCCTGGAACATAGTAGGCATTAACAAATGTTAGTTAATTGATTTTTTTTTGGCATTTTGTTTCAAAGATGAAAGATTGCATTCTGGATTACATTTGCTACAGTCAACAAAACATGCTTGTATTCTAGGTTGATAATACCTGTTGTTAAATGAGCTCATTTATTTCTTTTTCCCCCTTATGTCCTAGCATCAAACTAAGCTCAACAATTAGAAAAAAATCCATTCTTTGCTCTAAAAAACTGAGGGGGTTAATAGTATGTAGGGAATTAAAAATAAGTATCACTCAGAGGTCAAAGGATATTGATGATTGAAAAAGATAAGCTGATCATGTGGGAAGAGGAAGAGATACCTGGTGGGTAGCCTATGTACTCCCCTGGTATCCCTGTGATGTTTGTCAAAAGTGAGAAGGGCTCTCAGAACATTGGATAGATCTCCTGAACAAACTTATAGAGGAGATGAACAAAACCCAGAAAGGATGGCTAGGCATATATGAGCACTAATCCACATTTTTGGAGGGTATAGCCAAATCTGTCACTCATAGATTATAGGACCATTTGAGTATTTCACTAAGAACACCCTGTTCAAAGGATACTGCAGTGAATAGAATCAAAAAGGGAGAAACAGAAATGCAGCAAGAAAGACAACAATGGAGAGAATCTCAGTTGCCCAGATTAGTGATAAAATCTAAGAGGGGAATAAAAATTTGCAGTGAATTCAAGAAGAGTAGCTACAGAGACCATTCAGAAATGGTATTCCATAACTGGAGTGGTTTCATTTCATCATAAGCAGAAGCAGTAAATCAAAATGTTTCATTGCTTCAAGATCTAGATGCCTTTTCTCTGTCAATTAAAAAAAAA
>NW_027185764.1:455885-477932 GCF_028583685.1 Petaurus breviceps papuanus
CCCCCCCCCCGCCGTGAAACACACGCCGCGCTCCGAGCTGCATCCAATCAGAGCTGCAGCAGTGAGTGTGTCATCCTGTTCTTTATTGAATTCATTATTGAATAAAGGTACATTTTTTTGTTCACATTTACCTGTTTATTAAAATTGCTGTCAATGTTCATTAAAATAAGCCCTCCCCTGAAAATAAGCCCTCTGGTGTTTTTCTGTCCAAAAAAAAAAATAAATAAGACAGTGTCTTATTATCAGGGAAACACGGTAGGGACGGCCAGGTAGCACAGCGAGTAAGAGCACCGGTTCTAGTGTCGGGATGACCTGGGGATCAAATCTGGGCTCAGATACTTAACACCACACCCAGGAATAACTGGCCATGTAACCTTGAGCAAAAAAAAAAAAATTAAGTAGAGCAAAATTTTGCTCAAAGAAATAGCTGGCCACTTCTAGAATGTGAACTATAGACAAACTGGTTAGTAAAGAACAAAGAGGAAATGAAATGATGAAATGACAAAAAAGGTGACAAGTGTAATTTTGAGCCACCTTGTCCATTACCCTAGAAAGTAGGAAGTAAAAACATCTGTGTGCTAACAGGATGAATGTGAGACTTAGTGTTATGTTACTGGTTGAGTGGCTGTCCCATGGAAAAATAGGTTTAAAATGCTAGGAAGAGGAGGTGGCCTCATAAACTAGGTACACAAGGATATTACAGAGGCTTTGTTCTAGGTCCTTTTGTGTGTGTATTATCCTAATATCAATCCACCATTTTGAACTGCAGAAGTTTATGTCACCTAACTACTGACTCTGACCTATTCTAGGTTTTCACATATATTTTATGACCTTAATTTTGGAGTACAGTTTTTCTTTCTTTTTCTTTTTTTATTAGTGCTAAGAGATTTTTTTCAGTTGTGTACTTATGAAGGAAATATTAGGTACAGTTGAATATATTTGCATAAGCTTCAGTTCCTGTCAGTTTGTGAGTAAGTCCATGAGAAGATGTGGCTTTAGGAAATCACAATAATGAGCTCATTGTCATAACTATTTAGCTCAAGTAGGGAATGCTTCTTATTTTTGTTTTTGGCTGGGTCTTTTAAAATATATGTGTAATATGAAATCATAGTAAATCTGTTTCTTAATGAAGACACTAGTTTTAAATAGTTATAATTCTCACTGTCATCAGGCATATGTTACAGTGTTATTGGGAAAAGCAGGCACTGTACTAAGTACTTTATGGATATTATTAACTAATTTTATCCTCACAACAACTCTGGGTCATAGGTCTTGTTATTGTCCCAGTTTTACAAATGAGGAAACTGAGGAAAAGGTTAAGTGACTTGGCTAAAGGTCACATAGCCAGAAAATGAATGTAGCTGGATTTGTATTCCGGTCTTCCTGATATTTCACTCTATCTATTGCACCAATTACACTAAAATAAGTATATTTTCATAATTATTCTGTGAACTTTATTGGGAAACTATGTATCAGTTTCAGTACCCTTCTCCCTTTGTAGGTGGGCCCAGGCTGGCCATTCATTAGTATTATGGTCCTCCAGCTATATCTGATTTTCTGAATTTCACCACCAAGTCCTATCCCCTTTTTAGGATATAGACCCCTTGATGACAAGGACCAGACTATATATATACAAATATATGTATATATATATATATATGCATATATCTTTTTGCTTGTCTTTGTGTACCCAGTGCTCAACACTCTACCTAGCAAATAATTGTTCATTCATTTCAGACACATCTGATTCTGTGATCCCATTTAGGGTTTTCTTGGCAGAGATACTGGAGTGGTTTTCCAATTCTTCTCCAACTCATTTTTATAGGTGAGGAAACTGAGGCAAACAGGGTTAACTGACTTGCCCAGGGTCACACAGTATCTGTGGACCATATTTGAACTCAGGAAGATGAATCTTTGTAGACCCAGCAGTCTATCCATTGCATCACCTAACTGACTGACCTATATAGTAAGCACTTAACAAATAATTGTTGCCTGTCTGCCTAACTGTAGTAAGTCTGGCCTTTGGTGAGAGGAGCTTAAGCCATGACAAACAAAGACTACAGGAAAGACCTAAGCACATTTAACCTAAAGAGAACATTTGAAGGGGTAAGGGAATGGGGCAAAATAGCTAAATTCATATGTGAAGAACATTCATAAGAAATTTAATTTGTTCCACTTGGCTCCAGAGATCAAAATGAGAGACAATACTTAAAAGTTGCAAAGAAGCATCGATTTAAGAAAACATTCATACCAACAGAAAAGTTGAAAATGGAAACTTGCTGACTTGAAAGATAGTCTTTATCCCTGGATGGACATGGCAGTTGCAGATTCCTGGTGGGTGAGAGTTCAATTCAATTCAATAAATGTATTAAGTACCTACTAGATGTGAAATTGTTGTTCATTAAAAAAAACAAACAAAAAACGAGTCTCTGACCTCAAGGACCTTACACTATACAATACTACAGTGAACAGTTAGGGAAGGAAGTGAAACAGGCAAAGAGAAGCCAAAGCACTCTTAAAAAAAAAGAAAGAAAAAAAAAGCCTGAAGAAGAAAAAATATGAGAGATCTGGAAAGCCTTACAAATGAGATGGTCCCTAAGGTCTTTAAGGTAATAAAAGGGCTATAAAAAAGTAAATCTGATAAAGGAGACTATTTCAGGTGTAACGGGTGAGGGCTTAGGCTATAGTGTATGTGTTATATAACCTCCATAGTTACAACCTATAGGAAGGCCTTTTGGCTGCTTCCTGGCATATGTCAAGGAAGAGTTCTTCCGCCTTTCTTCCCTAGTCCATTTCAGATTGGTGGTAGATATTTTCTGATTGTTTCCTATCTGAAAGCTTTGTGGTGATAAAACAAAAACAAAAATATTGGTTTCTGAATCTGAATGAAGACTGGGTTTAAAAGTTTTGAGCCGATAATCTGTGGTTCCCTTCCATGATGGCTTTTGAAAAAGAACTACTGCTATAAACCTCTAGGTGGAAGGAGGGGCAGTAGCCCCAGGGACCACCAGGTCACCATGTCCATGAATGCACAGTACCTCCTCTTCTTAGGTGAGTGCCTGCTCTGAGATGGGAGCACCCAGTGACTGAAAAGACCAGGAGCTCCATCAAGGAGAATGTCCAGGCAGCCAACAAGACTAGCATATTCATCAAAGCCTTTTGAAGTCCTGCGGACAATTGGGGTGTTGCTCTAGTTGTAGTAGTACCTTATTGACAGTCTGCTTTCCCTAGTCCCCTTAGCCTTCCAGAAATGTACATGATCCTTTAAAGAAGAAGAAGGGAGAGGAGGAGGAGAAGATGATGACTAAAGAAAAGGAAAGGAAGAAAAAAGAAGTGAAGGAAGAAAAGAAGGAAAGGGAAATAATAATAATAATAATAATAACAATAATAATTGCCTTTACTATTAGATTGTCCTACCTCTTAGGAAACAATATCCTGCAATGTTTTCATTTTCCAGGTCGTGATTATTAGAGACTGTTGAGTGAGCAATTAGTAAGCTTTTCTATGATCAGTAGTGAAAATATTAGAGAAACAAAAATAAGTCAGGCTTATAGGGATAGATTGAATTTCTTATTTGAAAGAGAATTAAATCACTTCCAAGGGAAATGCTTCAGGATAACCATGAAAATAAGGCAGATATTAACAATGAATTTATTAGTATAACTACTCTTCTGGTCTCCTGTGTCCTTCTTAGTCGCAACCTAACTGGATAGAAAATTATGTTCCGTCTCTCAACAATGTTTTCAGGGAAAACATCTCTCTCTATTCACTTTGATAAATCTAATTCAAATATGATAACAATTATATCCTTCATTTTTAAAAATGCTACTCAGAATCAGAACTTCAGAGTTGGATGTAACCTCATGTTTAACGGGATACCCCACAAACACTCTTTTCTTCCTTTTTATCTTTATATGATCAGGTGACATTGGGCACCTTTAGTTTATCTGAGAAGGAAGTAGAGCCAAAGGAAAATTCCCTCAACAGAAACCAGGATTAGATTTCACTCTCATTGAGTTGTCATTCTATTGGGTAATCACAGTGACTTTGCTGAATTAGAAGAATAGGTTGGTATCGACCTGCCCTTATTCTGTACAGAAGGCTGTCCTGACTGCCTTCCTTTCTGGCTACTCAATCTGCACTGTGAGCTGCCTAATCCTGGAGTAGTTCTCAGGGTATCCAACCTGGTTACCTTGGACTGAAAAACTGGGGAAGGTTTTGAAGGGAAAAAAGTCAAACAAATTTGTGCTGGAATAAATTTATTTTCTGTTACCCTTCCAATTCTATGGAACATATGAATAAGAATTTAATTTCAACAACATATTTATTAAGTGCTTCCTATGACTGTGGCATGATTCAAATCATTGTCAGGGATACAGAATACATAAAGGGCTAGAATGATGTAATGGGAAGGAAGTTGTCTTAGAGTGAGGAAGACCTGAAGCCATGTCCAAGTCCTGCCACTGACACCTACTAGGTGCATGATACTGGGTAAGACTCAGGACTTCATGAAACTTTTGAAGATTATAAGTTTCAGAGATAATGCTATTCTCCAGTGCTTAGCATACTGCCTGGCAGATAGGAGACACTTAATACATGTCTATTAATTTATCTGCATAGAGGGAGTTCTTCTTAGAAACTCCTTACATTGATAAAACTATTGGCCTCTTCAAAAATTGCAACTAAAAAGCACAAGACATTGTTTCTCTTCTCAAATATTTCACATTTTCATTGGGTAGGTAAGACATAGCCCTATGAAAGAGTTAAGAAAAAAAAAGAAATGAAAAAGTGGTAGGAACTGGATCTGGGATTTCATTCCAGGAACTCCCAGATGAAAAAATTCTCTCCATAAATTCAAGTTGTCACCTTTCCCAGAACTTATAGTCTTGAAGTATTGCCTAGGGCACTGAACAGTGAAATGTCTTGCTCAGAGTCATATAGTCAGTAGGTGTCAGAAGCAGGAATCAAACCCACGCTTCCTGGCTTCATGGCCAGCTACCTCTTTAAGTATTATGTCACAGTATAAAAATATAAAGTACTATATTACTAAATGAGAAAATGAGAATCAAAATCAGTGAGTTAAAAGAAAGGAGACTATGACTATCATGAAAAACTAAAACAATATCTTATCTCTGAGATCTCTAGCTGGAGTATAGCTGGAAGCTTAAGGATATGTAGATTTTGGATAAGCACATTTCAGGGATGAGATTATATGAACAAAAGTGCTGAGATTTGTATTCAAGGGACAATGAGAAAACTGGCCAGTGTGGGGAGGAAGATTGATGTTAAGAAGGAAAGTAGAGTCATTTTGGATACACAGCAGGGACCTTAAAAACAAGGCAGAATTCTGTGGGGGAACCATTAGATTGGGAATTTAAAGTTGGGAATTCCAGTCTTGCTATTGCTACTAACTGACTGTTGACCTTGGTCAAGTCACTTCATTCATCCAGGTATATGTAAAAAAGTATGTTGTTGAAGATGATCTCTAAGTTCTTCCCAGCTTTAAACTTATATAATCCTATAATGTTTTATATTTAGAATGGTTTGTATTTATGTCTCAAGAATGGGTAGTTGGATAGATGGTAAGAACAGCTATAATAATGGCAAAAATGTACATGTTGTTTTAAATATGTTTGCAACATATTGAAATTTGCAAGGAACTTAAGATAAATTATCCCATTTTATCCTCACAACAAAGAAGTGGATGTTATTATCCTTATTTTGTGGATCAGGAAACTGAGGCAGACAGAGGCGACCCATGACTAATAGCCATTTAGCATCATGAGAAAAACAGTTAAAAATTCATTCATGAAATGTTCCCCCCCACTTCATATAGTTATGTAAATTCAACTGAACAAATATTTCTTAAGTAACTATCTTTTTTTTTAGGAAAAGTTTTTTTTTAAAAAACTTGTTTGTTTCCTTTTAGTTTACAGGATTCAATTCCACAATTCGTTGAGTTTCACATTTTGTCCTCCTCCCTCTCCTCCCCCTTCCCATGGCGGCATATAGTCAAATATAGGATCTGTAAATACTTTCACATTATACATTAGTCTTATACAAGAGAATATGCTAGTCTTGGAAGTACAAAAGCAATAATGAAATAGTCCCTTCCCTCAAAGTGCTTATATTCTACTAGGGGATCTAATGGGTATATAAGAGGTAAATATAATTTGTGATTTGAGAAGGAAGAGAGCATAGCCAGCTAAGGAATGAGGGAAGGATTAAGAAAAGGCATCTGAGCTGAATCTTGAAGGAAGATTAGAATTTTAGGGGCAGAGATGAGAATATATATCAGGCATATAGGAAGGCTGATGTAAATCAATAATGATTTTGAAGTCTCTAAAGGAGAATAATGTAAAAAGAAAGTCTTAAAAAGTATATTGATGCCAGGTTATGGAGGGCCTTAAATGACAGTCTAAGGAATTTGTAACTTGCCATAAAACCAATAGAGATTACTTTTGAACAGAGAATGCCATATCTCACCTATGCCTTTGAAGATTATTTGGCAACTGTGTAGAGTATGGTCTGGTACAGAGAGAGGAAGGAATTAAGACCATTAGGAGGTGATTAGAGTAGTTTATGCAAGAGATGGCAAGAGTAAGAATTGTAATGGTGACCGTGTGAGGGGAGATAAAGGTTGGGATGTATGCTATGGTGTCAGAATCAATGGAACTTGGCAACTGACTGGATATGGTGAATGACTAAGAGAGAAATGTCAAGGAGTACTTCAAAATATCAGACCCTTGTGACTGGGGAAAATGGTACTACCCTGAATAGAAATAGGGTAGTTAGGAAGAGGGGTAAATTTAGAGAATAAAATGAGTTCTAGTTTGGATATATTGACTCTGTAATTCCAATTCCATCAGATGGAGATGTTGGCAGAAAAATCATATTGCTGGCGTGCAGTTCAAGGGAGAGATTAGGGTTAGATATCTAGATTTTGAAGACCTCTGTGTAGAAGTGATTGTTGAATCAGTAAGAATAAATAGGATTGCCAAGGAAGAAAGTACAAGGAAAGAGAAGGAGGATAAGATAGAACCTTGAGAGTCTTCCATGCTGAAGAGGTAGAAAATGAAATATATTCCCCCCAAAAAGGTAGGGGACAAGGATCAGACCAAGAGGAGGAAGAATTAGGAGAAAACTCCAATATGGAAATGAACGGAGGAGATACGATCTAGGAGAAGTTGTAGCCACAATATCAAAAGTTGTCATAAGGTCATAGAGTTGAAGGACTCAGAAAATGACATAAGATTTAGATATCATATCATTGGTAACAGTGAAAAGAATAGTTTCTATGTAGTGGTCAAGACAGGAAGTCACATAGAAAAGGGCTGAAAAATGAATGGTGATCAGGAAGCTGAGAAAGAGTGAATAAGGGACTTTAAGAGAGGAAAGAAAGACATTGAATAAAGAATCTGAGAAAATAATGGGGTGAAGGTGAGGTTTTGTTTAATATGGAAGACACTGGAGGGTTTTTGGTGACATTGGTGAAGTCAGTAAAAAGGGAGAGAGAGTCTGCAAATTATGCAGAAAAGAATGGAGAAGATGGAGAAAGGAAGAGGTAGATGATAGGGGAGAGAAGAGGAAAAAGGAAGACGAGAGGAGAAAAGAGAGAGGGAAGGAAAAAAGAAAGAGGGAAGGAGGGAGGGAGAAAGGGAAGGACAGAGGGAGAGAGAGAGAGAGAGAGAGAGAGAGAGAGAGGAACTTGAGAAGGGATACAATCAAGGCCACCAATAGGAAGGGTATCTCTGACACAAAGCAAAGGGTCACTTTTTTTCAAAGACTTGAATAGAGAGGAAAGTGAAATTTGCTATAGTTTTCATTTGTTAGACTTTCGAGATTGGTTCTCCCTATCTTGCCCAGGATAGGAGGAGTACACCAACCACTCAAAGTCTGATCCTATTGCTGATCATCACTTAAGCTTGTTCCATTTCTGACCGGGGCTACTTTGTTCCAGTTAGGCTGCCTTTTGCTAACTACCCTCAACTCCAGGGAGAGGGCTCACTGTATTGGTGTAGATACCTGATCAGTTTTATTCCTCCTGTAGGTTAGAACTCCTGAACTAAAGATTCTTCCAGTGACTGATGCCTAGTAGGTACTTAATAAATGGTTTTAAAATTTTTATTTATTTATTAGATTAAATTTTATGTTTATTTTTAGTTTACATCATTAATTTCCACAAGATTGAGTTACAAATTTTCTCCCCATGTTTCCCCTGCACACCACCCCAAAACAGCAATCCTACTGTATACCACTCCCAAAATCTTCTCTCTCCTATATCATCCCCCATACCCCCTCCGACTTTCTGGTAGGGCAAGATGGGTCTCTATACCCCAGTGCCTGTATATATCATTTCCCAGTTGCATGTAAGTAATAATAATATTAATAATAATAGTGATTTTTTTAAACATTTGATTTTAAAACTTTGAATTCCAGATTCTTTCCCTTCCTCCCTCGTCACTCACCCTTACTGGGAAGATGAGCAATTCAATATAGGTTGTACATGTGTAGTTATTTTCATATTTTCAAAATATGAAATATTTTCAAATATTTTCAAAAAACAAAATATTTTCATAGTGGATATATTATGAAAGACTGACTATGTTTTCCTCGATCTTATCCCACCCCCACTTGTTCTATTCTCTACTTTGACCCTGTCCCTTTTCAAAAGTGTGTGCTTCTAACTAACCTCCCCCACCAACCTGCCCTTCCCCCTATCATCCCCACTCTGATCCCCTTCCCCCCTACTCTCCTGTAGGGAAAGATACCCAATTTAGTGTGTATGTTATTCCTTCCCTACGCCCAATTCAATGACAGTAAGGATGACCCATTCCCTTTCGTCTTCCTGTTCTTCCCTTCCATTGTAACAGTTTTCCCTTGCCTCTTCTATATGAGATAATTTACCTCATTCTGTCTCTCCCTATCTCTTCTCATTATATTCCTCTCTCACCTCTCAATTTCACCTTTTAAATATCATCCCTTCCTATTAAACTAATCCTGTGCCGTCTGTACACACACACACACACACACACACACATATACACACACTCACATATGTATTCATACACACATATACCCTCATATATAGACATATATAGTCTGTGTGTATATATATATATATATACATGCACACACATATATATTTATATTCCCTTCAACTATTCTCATACTGAGAAAAGTTTCATAAGTTACAATTATTGTTTTTCCATGTAGCCATGTAAATAGTTTAACTTTGAAAAGTTCCTTATGATTTCTTTTCCCTGTTTACCTTGTCACGTTTCTCTTGCTTCTTATATTTGAATGTCAAATTTTCTATCCAACTCTGGTTTTTTCATCAAGAATGCTTGAAAGTCCTCTATTTCATTGAATGCCCATATTTTCCCCTGAAACAATATACTCAGTTTTGCTGGGTAGGTGATTCTTGGTTTTAATCTTAGCTCCTTTGATCTTTGGAATATCATACTACAAACCCTTCAACCCCTTAATGTAGAAGCTGCTAGATTTCCACAATGTTAAAATTATTTCTTCTTGGCTGCTTGTGAGCCTGATTATAATATTCCTAGGAGTTTTCTTTTTGGGATCTTTTTTCAAAATGTGATTGGTGAACTCTTTCAATTTCTTTTTTGCCCTCTGGTTCAAGAATATCAGGGACATTTTACTCAAGAATTTCTTGAAGGATGATTTCTAGATTCTTTTTTTTTTGATCATGGCCTTCAGGTAGTCCAATAATTTTTAAATTATCTCTTCTGGATCTATTTTCCAGGTCAGTGGTTTTTCCAATGAGTTTTTCACATTGCCTTGTACTTTTTCATTTGTTTGGATTTGTTTTATAGTATCTTGATTTCTCATAAAGTCATTAGCTTCCATTTGCTCCAATCTAATTCTGAAGTAATTATTCTCTTCAGTGAGCTTTTGAAATTCTTTTTTTCCATCTGGCAAATTTGGCTTTTTAAGACATTCTTCTCTTCATTGGATTTTTGGGCCTCTTTAGCTATTTAAGTTAATCTATTTTTTAAGGTGTTATTTTCTTCAGTCAGGTTGTTGACTCTCTTTTCATGATTTTCTTGCATCATTCTCATTTTTCTTTCCAAGTTTTCCTCCACTTCTCTTACTTGTTTTTCTAAATCCTTCTTGAGCTCCTCCATGGCCTGAAACCAATTCATATTTTTCTTGGAAGCTTTTAGTGCAAGAGTTCTGACTTTGCTGTCTTCCTCTATTCCATGCTTTGATCTTTTTTATCCCCCCAAAAGGAATCTATAGTTGGATTGCTGTGCTTGCTTTGCTTCCTTTGCTAGCTCATATTTCCACTCAATTACTTGACTTTTCACCTCTTTGCCACAGTAGAACTCTGCTTCCAGAGGGGAAAGTTTTGCCCTAAATCGCTGGGGTTTTTGTAGCTGCTGAAGTTATTAGGAGGGTGCCGTCTCTATAGCCCCCACACACTCTGGCTCACTGGTCACACACCTCAGGATCATTACCCAAGACGGTGATTCAGATGCAGGCAGATTAAGGCAAGAGTGATTACCCTCTGAATGGATTATGCTTGGCCCCCCTATGATCTGCAGGCCAGCAACTCTGAAGCAGCTATGTGGAGGCAGCTGCATGGCTGCTGTGTTTCTGCTGCTTCTTGCTCTAGGGGCAGAGGCCAGACTGCACCTCTATCCCCTCCAGTTCCAACAGAGTTCTACATTGACCTTTTACTTTTGTCTTTGGCATTTATGGGTTGATATTTCTGGAAACTGCCACAGCTGCTGGTGATCCACTCTCCCAAAGTCTGTTCCAGCTGCTGCTGGTTGGGTCAACCTTGGGCTAAAACTGTGGGCTCTCTCAGGGTTGGGCTTTGCTCCCAGTATGCTGCCATGGACCCTTCTTGTCAGCCTTGCCAGGCTTCCTTCAGTGTGAGATTTGTTCCTTTGTGTCACTTTGTGGTTTCTGTAGCTCTAAAATTTTTTTAGAGTCATATTTTATAGGTATTTGAGGTGGTTATGGGGGAAGCACATGCAGTTTTCCTGCTTCTATACGGCCATATTGACTCTGCCCCACTTAATAAATGTTTATTGAATTGGATTGGATTGTATGCACCAGCCTCAGTCATCCCCAATAGGATGAATTAGTGGCACCACAATCCCTGGCTGGTATAAATTCCAGTGAATGGCACTCTGAATCAATATAATTAGTATACCATCATCTGCAAGTAGGGGTATTTAAAGAAGTTTGCCACCAATGGGGATACATTCTTTGGCTTGAACTTTACATAGTACATCTTTCATGGTAATGGTTCACAGAAAATATAGCTTCCTATTTAACCCTTTTCTAATGTAAAAATGTATGGCGGTTGTGGATAGAGTAGTTAAGAATAGCTGATTCAAATCTTTCCTCTGCCTTTCCTAGTCATCTGACAAGGCAAGTTGTATATGGGATTTCTATTTCTATATTTGTGCTCTTATATTAGTCTTGTAATAATTAATATAATTATTAATTATAAACTAATAATTCAGTTTCTTGAATACTTGTTGAATGTGGAGTGCTGAGCTAGATGGAAAAGTTGGATGATACAAAGACCTTGCCTTTAGAGTTCACTTTTTAGGAAAAGAGTCAGAATTATTCAAAGATAATTTTAATTAGAAAGGCAGTTTATTGAAGCTAAAAAAAAGACTGGATCTGGAGACCCAAGTTTAATTCCCAGATCCATTTAATTTCTCACTCTTTGCTTCTTCAACAACAAAATAGTTATGAGAGTGATTGTTCCATCAATCTCATAGAGTTTCTATAGAAAAATCACTTTGTGAATCTCAAAGTGCTATATAAATGTTAGATATTAATTATTAGGATACATGAAAAATGTACCCAGCTATGAAAAAGTGTGGTCTAAAAGTAAAGATTGCCCAAAGGGTTGAAGCAAGTTATCTCATTTTGGAGATTTCATTTCAGTAAGTCAAGACAGCTGTCCCTTAGGCAACAAAATACAAGTGTGATCATTTTTGTTGTTTACTAATATATATTCCTTATCTCTGCCCTCAGCATTATCTGCAGATGGGATTATGTATACTACAAAAGTCCTGAAGAAAAAATAAAATGAAACAAACCAATAGATAGACAACCATGTCTGTTTCCTATCAGAGACACTCCCTGAAGCCATAATCTTTTCTTCACGACATGGCCAATTACTAGCTGACTTTGAAGGTAATTCTATGTCATGGAAGATAATGACTACAGGCAGGAAAAAGGCATTAAGAAGAGATTATTAATAGGAATATAAAATCTTTGAGGGTAAATATCCTTATGATAAACTGGAAGGAATAGTAAGGTGACTATATCACCAGAATGAGGTCTATTTCTCATGAAATAAGGGCAGGTAGAAATAAATGTATCCTTCCTTAGAAGAAAATCTAAAACCAGAATCACCTCCTTAGTATCAAAGTCTATGTACATAGTAATTACTTTTTCACCCTTAGGGTCTGGATCCAATTTGCTTCTGGAGCCATCAACATATGACAACTATTCTTAGAGAGTTAACTAGAGAACGGTTTGAATGGGTTCCTTTCCAAGGGGCTAAGGGTATATTGTCTTATAACCCTAGATTTAGTCACTGTTGACTTGACTTGGGTTCTAGTAATTTAGCTGAGTTTTCACCTAAGATTATCTGTTTGGTGTGTTCCTTTTCCTGGTAGGCAATCTCTGTACTAGGTTCCAATAAATAGGTATTAGTGACTGTGGTAGACTAATGAGGTTCTGAGAAAACAGTTATGTGATGCCAATAGATCATACCCAAGCTAACTCCCTAATCCAATCTTCTTTGACTGAGCCCATTTCCCCCCTACCAACAAGCCCTACAACATGACTCCCTGGAATGCTTTAATTATTTCTCACTACACTCAGGTCCTGTTCTGCTCTTAGTTTCTCTTTTCACCTGTTTAGCTTATATGAGAGAATAAATATAGCTATGTGGTGCAGTGTAGAAAGCTCTGGACCTGGAGTGATGAAGACCTGAGGTCAAATCCAGCTTTAGACACTTATTAGCTTGATGACTTTGGGCAAGTCACTTATCCTCTGTCTGCACAGTATTCCCATTTGTAAAATGGGAAAAATAATAGCACCATCTTGTAATGCCATGCACAGAAGCTTTCCAGAAGAATGCTACTGTGAACAGCTTTAAGGTTCTGATTACACAGTATAATTATCACTCTATTCCATAACAAAAGCAAAATATCCACTGAAAATCAAGGTACAGCATTCATAATATTACAACTTATCACAGAAAATCACAATATAATATTCACAACATAGTCTCAAAGTAAAATAGTCACTCTTAAGTTAACTCAATCAGTCACTTATCAATAGTTTCAAAGTACATAGTCAAAGTCTTCCACTCATGGGGTAAAGTCTTGATGAACTCAATCAGTCACTTATCAGTAACAATATCTCAAAGTACTCAAAGTACAATCAGTTACTTATTCAGCAAAGTCTTACTAAGTATCATACATAAAACCCTCAACCACTTAGGTGACTAGTAAACTATAATTCCATAATTACTCAGTACCCAAGGAGAGGTCTTTTCATCTTGACTTGGGGCTTGTTCTCAGATTCCCTGGATCCCCTTCCATGGTCCCAGACTCTACCTGGATCCACCAGACTGTCGCCTGGGTTCAATGGCAGACAGCTCCCACTTCCTTGACCAGCTCTCTGGGCAGGTCCTGCTCCACACGGAAGTTCACAAGGTCTGGTCCATGTCAGATCCTTCACCATTTCTGCCCCAGGGAATTCAAGGCTCAACCAAGCCACAAACAAAGTCTCAGCATCCCAGTCATGCTTCAGTCACCTGGGATCCTGGCTCCTGGGCTCCTGGCTCCTGGCCTCCTGACTCTGGGCTTTGGGCTCCTGGGATCCTGTTCAGAAGAAGTTCCACCACCACAAGTTCTCAGGACTCAGTTCTCCATTCTTCTGTAGCTGTTCTGCCACCAGATCTGGGTCTCAAGGAAATTCTGACTGTCCCTCTCTGGGGCTTTTCTTTATATACACATAGCCTGTTTCAGCCAACCCCTTCCTGTTATATCAGTTACAGGAGACCAGAGTTCATACCTTCTGTTTCCCCAACAGAGGCTTGATCAATTACTAAATGATAACTACCTGCAACTTTTGCCAACACAAAAGGGATCTTCAAATTCAAAATTACGTTACCATTACACTTCCTTGCACTTTACAAAATGTTTGGCACATAGTAGGTGCTTGACCTCACTCCTACTACTGATCTTATCCTGGAAGTCACCTGAACTTATCTTCAATTCTTGGAAAAATAGTAGATTATTAAATTCATGGGAGGGTTTTAAACATCTGAAAAGGGAAGCAGTGATCATAGAGCCAGCATGGCTCCAGAACAGATCATGTTACATTGGTTTCAAATCCTTTTTGATAGGGTTATGAGACTGTTAGAACAAGAGATTGTAAATATAGTTTACCTAGATTTTAGCAAAAAATTTGAACATCTGCTATTTTTGTGGACAAGTGCAATGGCAAGCACAGAAGTAGTTCTCACCTTGTTTCAGCTATTGAATTAACACCTTGTTTCAGTTGAAGTTTCTTTTGAGCCTTGTATCAAGTCTGTTAAGAAACAGAATGTGTGAACCCCACAACTTGTGAACCCTAGAACTCACGAACTCCTGCAACAGGAGGGGGGAGCTAATCACCATGTATAAGGAGAAGTTCCAGACAGCAGAACTGAGAAGAGGACTCTTGAGGTGGCAGAGTCAAGAAGTAGAAAACTTGTAGTATCCCAGTACTCTGTTTGTCTGCTCTGTCTGTGTTGATGTTTGTTTGTGATACTTTGTACAGAAGCCCTGGGACCTTAATGGAAGCCCTGAAAGAGGATTTTCTGGTTGTATGTTTATGGAAGTCCTGGAGGAGGGTTTTGGAGGTCCTGGGACTTTACTGATGATTTGTGCTGACCTCTTGGACCTAATTTGTGGGTCTGTGTTGATTTCTATGTTGATAATTTGTGTTGAGTTTTCAGACCTTGTTGGTGGGTCTGAGGTGATGTCACAGGTAGATAGTGAGTTTATGTTGGTTTTGGCAATGTGCATGAATATTGTTGTGGCTCTGTCAAGCTTTGTCTTTCCAGAAACAGGACCTGTGAAGGACTTGAGGTGGATGGGACACTGTGAACTTCAATATGGAGCAGGAACTGGACAAAGAACTAGACAAGGAACTGGAT
Organism: Petaurus breviceps papuanus; assembly: GCF_028583685.1. Taxonomy (NCBI): domain Eukaryota; kingdom Metazoa; phylum Chordata; class Mammalia; order Diprotodontia; family Petauridae; genus Petaurus; species Petaurus breviceps. The sequence continues at coordinate 471,097 of NW_027185764.1, forward strand.
AAGGAATTGGGAGCTGCCTGCTGTTGAATCCAGGTGACAAATAGAGCTGGGACCGTAGAAGAGGAACCATGGAAGATGAGAGCCAGCCTTGAGTCAAGCTGAAAGAAGACTTTATTTGGATACTGTGTACTGACTAAGAAAATTATTATTTACTGTGACCTAGTGGTAAACTTTGACTTTTGCACTTTGTGATTGAATTAAGGATTTTGTGATTGACTAAATAAATGTACTTTGTTGAAAACTATGTGACTACTTTGGTGAAAACTATGTGGCCATTTTAATGATAAGTTGTTTAGTTGTGACATAGTGAATGCTGCATTTTTGATTTTTCTGTGACAAGTTGTAACATCGTGAATACTGTATTTTGATTTTCTATGAATGTTTTGCTCTGATTTGTTATTGAATAAATAGAGAGCTCACTAAACTATGTAATTATAACCTTGAAAGCTATTCATAGCAGCAGTCTTCTGGAAAGCTGCTCATATGTGGCTTTACAAAAAGATGGAAAGATGTGGGGTAGATGATAGTACTGCTTAGTATTTTTTTAGTAGGTTGAATGCCCATGCTCTAGGAGATGTTATTAATCAGTTGATATCAAGTTGGGAGGAGGTCTCTAGTAGAGTTCCCCAGGGATTGTTCTGTAGCCTTATTTAATTTAATATTGTTAGCACTGATTTGGATGAAAGCACCGATTTCATTGTTATCAAATTTTCAGATGACAGAAAGCTAGGAGGGCATAGCCATTATGTCAAATAAGGGGATCCAAAACTATATTGACCTGCTAATAGAATATTGGGTAACATCAAATGAGATGAAACTTATTAGTGATTAAGCCCTACATGCAGAAAAGTAAATCAACTTTTACAAATGCATTATGGAAAAGATGGGGCTAGACATCAGTTCATTAAAAACCTGAGTCTTTTAATTGACTGCAAGTTCCATATGAGTTAAAAGTGGAATATAAAAGCAAAAAAGAATATAACCTTAAGCTTTGTTAATATCCAATATAACTACTTTTGAATGTTTAAAATGAAATTAGGAAAGTCAGTCTATATGCCTATCATATTTTTATCACTAGTATTTATTTGGTTTTTATTGTTATTGTTGTATTTTGTTAATTTTTGTGTACCATATGTCCTTTAGCAAGGACAGATCTCAGTTGAAGAGTGACCTGAGAAGTTCCTAGAGAGCACGTAATATGAGGGAACCCCATATACTCACATATACAATTAACATTCAAGTCATTGATTCTACTTCTACAATATCTCTCACATCCATCTCTTCTCCTAGTTATTCCACTACTACTCTAACTTAGGCTCTTGTCAACTCTTATTGAATTATGGCAATAACTTCCTGATTTGACTCTCATGCATCCTGTCTCCATCTTTTCTCCAATTTATCCTACATGTAGTTATCATACTAATATTCAAAACCTGTGAGCCTTACAAAGTAACGCTTCTCCTCAACAAGCTTCAGTGACTCCTGGTTTCCTCTAGAATAAGATAAACTTCTTCTATTTGGCATTTAAAACCCTTTACCATTTGATTCTAGTCTATACTTCCCAGGTTAATTATTTGCTCTCACATGCTTTCACATTATTTGTCTTCCCATATTTTCGCATACACAAACTGTCCTACTTTCTATACTCCATACATTACACACCCACCCACCCACCCACCCACACACACACACACACACATTTTCTTTAAAAAAATTATTCTGATCTTAACAAAATCAAATCCTATGGTCATTTACATATACCATGTTGAAAAGGAAAAAGAGGATTATACAGGAAGACATGAATCTATTGTGTACAGCTTGCCTGTTCTTTCTAATATAGAATCAATTCAGTGTGTCTCTTTTAAAGCTATCCCAATTGTCATGTTTGGCATTCCATACCTTGTCTTTATGCCTTTGCATCGTCAGTCTCCCATGTTAGGGATGCTCCTTCTTGTTTCCTCCCCTTAGAAGCCCTTGCTTCCTTCAAGGCTTACTTATCACTTCCTTCAAGAGGCCTTTCTGAATTCCCAGAACAGTCAGTGTCCTCCTTGAAACTTTCTAACTTTTTGTATATACTTTGCATTCATTCATTCATTCATTCATTTACTTATTTATTTACTTACTTATCTATTTATTTATTGATTTATTCATTTATTTATTCATTCATTCATTTATTTATTTATCTATTTATTTATTTATTTGTTTGTTTGTTTATTTATTTTTGTAGCCAGTAATCCTGCCCCGCCCCACAGCAGAAGATGATTTTTCTACCAGCCGTGGATCATTTATCTCTTTGTACACAGGACCTGGCACAGTACCTGACGTAGTATTGTCCTCACAATAACCCTGTGACATATAGATAGTGCAAGGAGTATTAGTACCTGACACCAACAGAAGTAAGCTGAGCCAAGAAAAATGATGAATGATTGTACCTGGAGGCGAGCAGCATGAGAGTCACTCTCAGGTGAGAGTGTGGTGGAGATCACCTAATAGAAAGAGGTAAAGACCCCAAGAAGGTATGATGCCACGCCTATAAAGACTCTCTCTCCCTAACTTAAAGCTTCCCCCTCAGAAATAACAGGTCATTTGGCAGCTTCCTATTTTAACTAATGATTCTTCATAACAAGGTGCTAATGTCAGTTGCTTCTTTATAATTGCACTCAGGAAACCTGATTGGGGATGGAAGATCAGGGTGGGGAAGTAACCCTTAGGGCCAAAAAATAAATACTTAGGGAGAAGAGGCTGATCCCTGGCTTGAAGCCAACCTCCTCTTGTGAACTTTTAGGTGATCACTTTAGGACTGGAAGGGACCTTAGAAATCAATTAATCCAACTCCCTATGACAGAAGAGAAAATTCTGGCCTCAGAGAGGGTTAGTTACTCACCTAAGATCACAGAGCTTCACAGAGACAGAGCAGAAAGGGAATGAATTTTTCAATATCCTCATTTTACAGAGAATGAACTAGGAGACAGGACAGAGATTAGATCCCTGGTCTCCTGACACACTGCCCAGCCACTTTTCTCTTTTCATGGACATACTGATAATTAGAGTTAGAAGGTATATTATAGATGACATTGTCCAATCCCTTCTTTTTGTAAGAAGGGGAGACAGACCTAGAGTTAGTATCAAACAGGGACCAGAGTCCAGGCCTCCTCATTCCCAGTCTAGGGCTCTTTTAGCCAGCTTGTTGAAATATGTTCCCCCTCAAAGGTACAGGAGCACTTTTCCTCTTAGAGCAGCAATATTTGATCCCCTGACTAAAGAAAAACAGTTGGCAAGAAAGAGACTTGGGCTTTCTAGGTCACCTTTGACCTAGCTCCCTCCTCACCTCCTCATCTTTTGCTCCATGAAAAAGTTTTAACATTTTGGAAGTGTAAAATTTCCACCAAAGATAATGTCCCCAGAATCAGGGAGGGAAGGCATCTCTATGAAAATATGGACTTCTAGCTGATCCTAGGGCGTAGGTCTCTCCTTGGCTTAGGACCACAGGAAATCCATCTCCCACATAATTATCCCTCTCCCACGTTCAGAGGTAACTACAACCAAGTATTGGAAAGCATTTTCCCCTTCCTGAGCCCCAGGCCTCCTTTCCTTCACATTTCATATGGCTCTGAAATGCTCCCCTCCTAGCTCAACCCAGTTCTCCTGACCAAGATATGTGAGAAGATGAGAAGGTAAAACTTCAAAATACAGGAAAGGTAAACAGGTTTGGAGAGATAAAGGCTAAGGAAGGGAGGCCTGATACTCTAACATGAGTAGGAATCACTGTCTCACTTCCCTCTCCTTTTGCTGCCTGAAGTGCCCCCTCTCCATAGGGAGATCATTGATGAAGCCTGCTTCTTAGTCCACCAGCAGTCCTATGCTTCAGGACTGCTAGGCAGATGTGTTGTCTCCTCTCAATTCATGTAGTGAGTAATGCTATAAAACATCCCTTCCCCTGGTGAGCCAACGAGGTCTATACTGAAAGGATCCAATTCAGTGGGCTAGTGTCAGGGCCAGGTTCCCTTCTTTACTTCTATGCTAGTTTGAACTCAGTTTTGATCTACTATAACCTCTGCCCATTCCTAAGAAACACTGAAAAATTTTTGGGCTTTTTCACCAGCAGGTGCTTGCTTTTGGTTGTATTGCCCAACAATACATCATCCCTAATAGTTCTACCATCATCACCAAACCCATCTCATAAGGTTCTGCTCTCACCTTCTTCCTTAATATATATATATTATCATTGACCCTTTTATTTCTTCCCTGGGGCAAATTTCTTTCTCTAGGGCAAATCCTTTTCCATGAGAAAAAGCCCAAATTGTCCTATCACTGTCATTATTTGAGTGGCAGTTTAGTGAGAATGAAGGCAACTTCATAGTCAGAACCCACTGGAATCAAGCTCTGCCTCTGAGATGTGCACATTATGACCTTAGCTAAGTCAGTGACGTAGACAACTCTCTATGACTAAATTATAGGGCAGTCAACTGATGAAATAACAGATCTGGAAAAAAAAAGAGTTGCTTTAATATGTCATCCAAGTGGAAACTCCCTCTGCTAATGATTTCACATGTTTTAGTAAATGGTTTCCTGCGTTATTATGTCCAAACATTTTTCATCACCTGATAGCTTATCTGATGGTGATGGTGATAGTGATGGTGATGATAATGGCGGTTAGGTGATGATGATTGCAGTGCAGGAGGGCAGGGACTAATTCACTTTTGCACATGTGTTGTTAGCACTTAGTATAGTTCCTGGCACATAATGTGTGGTTATTAAATTGTGGTTGATTATGAGGCAGCATGGCATAGGAGCTAGGATTCTGGATTTGTAATCAGGCAGATTTGAGTTTAAATACCACCTCAAATACATATAAATTTTTTGACCCTTGGCAAGTCTCAGAGGCTGGATATCAAAGAGGGTTTTAAGAGGAAAAAAGAAAGAAAGAAAGAAATAAGGAAGGAAAGAAAGAAGGAAGGAAAGAAAGAAAGAAAGAAAGAAAGAAAGAAAGAAAGAAAGAAAGAAAGAAAGAAAGAAAAAAGGAAAGAAAAAGAAAGAAGGAAAGAAAGAAGGAAAGAAAGAAAGAAAGAAAGAAAGAAAGAAAGAAAGAAAGAAAGAAAGAAAGAAAGAAAGAAAAGAAGGAAGGAAGGAAGGAAGAAAGAAAGGAAGGAAGGAAGGAAGGGGGAAAGAAAGAAAGGAAGAAAGAAAGAAAGAAAGGAAGGAAGGAAGGCAGAAAGGAAGGAAGGGAGAAAGAAAGGAAGAAAGAAAGGCAGAAAGGGAGGAAGGAAGGAAGGAAGGAAGGAAGGAAGGAAGGAAGGAAGAAGGAGTAAGAATCTGTGATAAGGTCTTTGAGAGGAAATGTGAAAAGGCGCAAGGGGGCAGAAGCAGATTTTACTAAGATTAGAGCACAGGTGTTGAATGTACTTCCTGCCCACTACTCTCTCCTTTTCAAATAAGGCACAGGAAGGAAAGAGATTAAAACATAAAGATACTAGGATGGATGATGAAAATAAACAATTAAGAGTTTTGGATTTGAATGTAATAAACTCATACATAAAATGGAAGGCTGTAGAAGAATTGATCTGAAAGCAGAATTCCAATAGTATTTTATTTCAAGGTCATAATGATACATGCTCACATACATGTATATATGTGAACACATACATACATGCAATATTATTGTATTGTAAGGGCCAATTTAAGAAGGATTTAAAATTAATTGAAGGCTAAATAACTTAATCCTAAAGAATCAGTAGGTCAATGATTAAATTATGGGAGTAATAGACAATTTCATTAAAAAAAAAAGACAACAGTGAGAAAACATACCAAGAATTATTGGATATAGCTAAATCAGTCTTTTCCAGAAAATGTATACGTCCAACAAAAGAGAAAGAAAAAATTGACCAATAGAACACATGCAAAAAAATAACCTAGAAAAGACTCCAATTTCAAAAAAGTGCGATTTCTTAAAATTAAGGAAAAATATACCAAATTGAAAGAAAAAAATCCATTGAATTAATGTCACTAGAAACTGCTTTAGCAAATTACTGATATCAAAAAGGGAAAAAGGTGAATTCACAACAAATGAAGAAGAAATAAAGAAAATTATTAGAAACCTTTTTGCTCAATTATGTGACATAAATACCATATAAAACTCACAACCTATATAGGTGGATATTTAGAAAAAAACTGAAAATGTATAGATTAACAGAACAAGAAAAAGAAAGTCTAAATTACTTAATCTCAGAAAAATAAAATGAACAGTATAAATGATATTCCAAAACAGAGTGGAAGTGGAGAGGGAGAACAGGAGCAGATGGATCCACAAGTGAATTCTATGGAACTTTCATAGAATAATTAATCAAAAATTACTTATGGTCTTTAATATGTAATGGAGGAAGGCAACACATAAAAAAGTAGCTGAAAAGGCAAGGAGGGATATCATGATGAAGTCCTGTGGCTGAGTGGGAAATGATGAGGTGGTAGCTCTGGATGCTCTCCTCAAATGGTGGATCTCAGAGGAGCTCTCCAAAAATCTACCTTTCACCTTCTTCAGTTAGATAGAGGGAAGTACCTTAGGGTCTGGGGGCAGGGAGGAAGTGCAAATTACAGATCTGGTGTAAACTTTCAGGAAGATGAGTTTTTGGAGACTATGATGAAGTCTAGCAGAGCTACTGTGTAGGAAAACAATGTGTTCTGAACTGGGTCTGACTTAGGCCAGTGAACTTGTAGTTTAGGTCCTATGTTAGAATAAAATGAGACACACAAAAAGATCATTCAACATTTAATGAGAGAGAGAGAGAGAGAGAAAGAGAGAGAGAGAGAGAGAGAGAGAGAGAGAGAGAGAGAGAGAGAGA